>NC_140960.1:32448708-32626208 GCF_014529385.1 Adiantum capillus-veneris
CCTTTCAAAGCTTTGCGAGTCGCCGATAGTAGTTTTTCACAATTCCATGTCACAAGAGGGTTCAATAGCAACTTACACATTCAAGACACTATCACGCTTCTTGGGTGGACCGGTGCTGCCCAAAAGTGCAGATAAAGTCATTCTTGTGGACAAAGTGTTTGCTAGAGATTGTTTTGGTTACTGCCCAGGCTATACAGGTGGTCGGGCAGCGTATTACTACACCTACACAGCAATGGCACTAGCTCTTGGTAGACAAAACCCAGATGAACTTTTAGAGTATGGCAAACATCTCATGATTCGTTACAAGGGTGACGTGCCAAAAAACAAAATTGAACCTGCAAAATCTTGATACACTTCAAGTACCAATTGTATAAGATCATGTATTACATAAATTTTGTACAATGTCATCCACTCAGAGTATCTTTCTCCACTTGTGATTCACATACACCATTGTCTCTCTCCACCTTCGTTGACTTTCACGAGCTCCGGAGTTGTTGTATGCCATTGATCTTTTAGCTTTTTGTTGTTGTAAATGTCTGATGGCTTGTGCTGTTGCTGAATTTGCCAAGACTTCTTTTGTCTGCATTCGATGAATGATTCTACGATAGAACCATTCAAATAGTTCTCTCAAACTGTTAGCCTTGATTCGAGAGCCACCATGTCGTGTGTGCCTGAAATAAGCATTTCTCGCCATGTAATGAGACTTTTCCATCCCTTGGGTATTCCATATTGCCGGGTTCTCATACTTCTGTATAAAATATGGCAAATGATTGAAGATGATGTGCTGGATATGAAAACAGATTAGTTAGAATGTTTTACAGTCACATATTTGCACATAAGAGAGAAAGAATACATTATAATACCATGTAGTGAGTAATCTGGGTGTCTGTCCATGCTGTCTTGAATGATTTTTTCAGAAGGTTGAGATTTTCCTTGAACTTGTTCATATCACCTTGTGACCAGTCATCTTTGTCGCACATCAAAAATAGGATGTCTATTGATCGCCAAACCTCAGCCTTCGCGTTACGAGTAGTTGGTTCGTGGTCTTTGACTGCAATATGTAGCTTTTTCCAGCTCTGATACTCTACCTTGCTAACATAAGATGTGTTATATATTTTTCCATGTTTTGTTAGCTTTGGATCTCTTGTACCTTGGGGCTTAGATAAAAACCTCCGTGCCTTCACTCCACCGATGGATGGTTTGCATGGGACATCCTTCTCAGCAGTTGATCTCTTTTCATCCCGCTGGATTTTCACATTGCCACCATGAAGCCCCATATCCGACAGTACCATTTCTAAGCACTGCAGAGCTACTTGTCGTTCTGCGGAGTTCTTAATCTTCCAAGCAAACCCGATGTATAAGTAGACCAATTTCTCTACAATTCTACAAAGGGCATGCATTGTACAAATGTGGACATTCACAAGTGGTATTTTCAAAACTGGTCGAAAAGCAGGATCCTCAATGTGACGTGTTGGAGCTTTTCTCCACCACTTTGGGTCCATGACCTTTGCAGGCTCCATGCAGAACAAACACGGTGACTTTGCCATTGCACCCATTCCACAATTATACATGCACTTTAATGTTTTAAGGTCACCTGCAAGATGCCACTGAACTTGAAAGTCTCCCCTTCCATCTAGATGTAGTACCTCTCCCTGGTTAGTCTGTCGATCAATCAGCTCCGGAATATTAGTTCGATGGAACACCCAATATAGAATCTCATGATCTTCTTTCTTTACCTGCAACACAAAATAAATGAGACTTAAGTAGATCTGAACATTTGAGCTTACTTGAGAATATCGCTTACCTCAAACGCACCAAGCCACCATATGTTAGATTCTGATTGAACACTAAAATATAAAGGATCATCACTGGGACACTTTGAGAGGGCTCTATTCATTAAAGTAATAGTAACACGCTCTAGCTTTTTCTCTTTGACAAGCTCACACTCATCCAGTTTTAACACAAAATGTAATAGTCCACGTGACTCTTCAAATGTGATGTTGTAAAACTCCACCATTCTCTTCTGTAGTATCCGCAGGTCCATAAAAATATTGTTGAACTCATCATATGCCATGTTCGCTCCATGGCCACTGTAAGTTGCTTTAATATGAAAGGGCTGTCCAAGATAGTCTCCCTGTGCCTCGTTAAGCTGAAGCCTCTCTTTCCAAACACTTGAGGCTGATGGTAGAAGTTTGGATTTTATACCCTTCCTAACAAAGATGGATGAGACAGACTTTTGGATAGCCGAATATCCTCTTTTGCTTACACCAAGTGAATCAAGTGTGCCTTGTATCTCTTTTGCAGGCACTGAGTTCTCTGAAATAAAGCGGTCCACTACATTTCTTTGTAGAACCTTAAACTTCTTGTCATGTACTATATCTGCTGCCAGGCTTCTACTTATAAGTGGCTTCAATCTCTTTCCTATATTGGCTTTGGGGTCAATGTTTTCCTTGTCAGGATAGATTGAATCTCTACATGAAGACAATGCATAAGTAAATAACAAAAAATTTGCTTCACTAACACTATTTAGGCACATGAAAACAATGCATAACAAGAAAAAACAAAGAGATTACTTAACTAAGACAATGTAGCCAACCAAGAAGCATCACCTTAATGCTCGGATTCTTTTCTTGAGACCTCCTGATGCAACCTGCAATGTTTCAAGATTGCGCAATTTCTTCTTTCGGATACGACCACCCAAGATGGTGTCCTTCATTTGACAACTTCGCACCTTTCCTTTCAGTTCTTGTACCTCTGTTTTATGTTGCAAAATGGTAACCTGATCTGTAGAATGTAAATGTGAAAGGCGAACAATCTCACATTGTTGAGCTTGGAGAATGCTCTTGTAAGTTTCAGCTTCTCTTGTAAGTGATTTACAATAACCCAGAAGGCCGTTTTCTCCATCACCAGCAAAGGTCAATAAGCTTGTAGGATTGACAAACGGTGGAGACGCATTAGTTATTGGATTCTTAGGGTAGAGAGAGCCTCTCGTCCAGATATCTATGTGTTTAGCTCCTTGAGCTCTGAGCGTGTCTATGGAGGTGGGAGGTATATGTGTGTTTGTTTTACTGCGCTTAATCAATGGTTGGTACTCATTGTCCAAATCAATGTGAAGGTGATATTTGGCTCGTTTCTGGGTAACATTTGTGCCATTTGAGGAGTGCGCCATTAGCCAAATGTGCAGGTTTAATGGAAAGTGAATAGCGGCTGCGGATTCGTCCCTCCATGTTAGCCTCATTCCCTCCGTATTGACGTTGTTCATTCAATGCAACTGAAAAGAGGATTATCCCTCAATCACTACGAACGAATGTTCAGAGGAGTAAGGAATCTACTTAAAGTACACTTTTTGAAGTTTTACTATGAAAGACCCAGCTCTTTTATTTGCCATTTTTTCTAGAGAGAGAGTGCAAAAAATACATTTTCTTAGAAGGCCCTCCAAATGACCTCCGAAATTTTCTAATGTATGTGTATGGTCTCTGTCTGATAGGCTTTGCGTCTTGTTTTAGTGGGATTGTGTGTTGGCATATCGATGGGTCAACTCCCTTTAAGTCCTTATAAGACCATGCAAACACATCCCTGTACTCTCTGAGAAGACTCAAAAGTCTCTCTTCCTCGCCTGGAGACAAATCTGTGGCTACGTACACCGGTCTAGGTGTCTCTCCTGGAGCTGCTAAATCAACTTTTTTTGCATCCTCCGGTCCGTCATAAGATTCGTTCTCCCTTTTCTCTCGAATAGGTTGGGTTAATACCACCTTTCTATCCTCTATTGTGAATTTCCTGTAGTGATAGGGAACATCCATGTTTTCCTTGATTTTGGCGTTTTCGTCCTCTCCACTCTCAATTTCTGTCGTCCAAACTTCTTTCAGAGTTTTCTTGAGCTCTCTGTACTTGTTTCTACGTTCTAACTTGGACTCCGTGTGTTCTTTGTTGCGCTTGTTCTTTTCTGATTTTTCTGTTTCAGTTTTCGTTTCATTCCTTTGAACTTGATTTCTTGAGCTTCTTTTGTCTTTTCGTAAGCTCTTTTGATCATTGCCTCTCATTCTTCCAGAAATCTTGTCCTTAACACAATCTTCTGCCTTTACTAGCATCAGGAATTGATTTTTTCCCCTTATTCTAGGCATCGGATTGGTTCGAACCCCTTTTGTTTTTCTCTTTGCTCTATAGCGTTTCTGGCGTTGTTTAGTTTGGTTCGGAAAATCATAAAATCGGACATCCGTTATAGTTTCTTCGTTTCCGCTTGAATTGTCCGTTGACTCGTTGTCTGCTTCATTTCCCCACTCTGGATGATCGGGAATTTCGTGAAACATCTCTCCTTCATCTTCCTTTTCCAGTGTATCATTCTTTTCAGTTTCTTTTTCGAGTATAGTTCTCAGCATGAAGTACGGAACCACGTCGTACCCGTCCTTGTCGCAAAATTTTGTTGTGGGACCATCCGGAATTGCACAAACATCTAGGGTTGCTAGAATGTGTGTCCATTCTAATGGTTCAAGCGTGTCCTCTGGAAAGGGTTCTCCTATATAAGCTTCGTCTTCGATAGCCCTTTCTAAAACATATTCTTCTCGCCTCAGACTTCCACATTTCGAGGCCCCACACATCCATAACTCCTTGGGCTTACCTAACCAAGCTGGAAATTTGGATCCCGCCAAAGTAGCTGAATCAAACTCCTCTATCGGTGTTCGGTTCACATCTTTGTAGCTATGGTCTCTCAGGTTCACACGTGTAGTGGTTTCCTTATTTCTCAGGTATATGTGATCGTAGCCCCAATCCTGGACCATTTTCAATTGTCTCATGAATGGTCTTCCCAGTATGATATCATAGTTATTCTCCTTGCCAAAATCGACAATAGCAAAAGTATGTTCGTATTCAATGCCGCAAGAAGTCACTACGACTTTCTCTAATAACCCCATAGGTTTCTCCATGTGTCCATCTGCTAATTGGAGTTTCAACCTAGTCTTCCTTATTGCTAGTTTCCCCCATTTTTTCCAGATTTCTTTTGTAGCAATGGCTACCCCAGCTCCGCTGTCTAGTATTGCCATCGTGTTCACTCCTTGGAATTCAACTGGTAAGGTTGTATTCCCCTCTTCATCTTCGCAATACTCTCCGACCTTGTTTAAGGGTACAGGCTTTGCGTTCGTTTGTGGTTTGCTCAGCTCTTGTATACCCTCTTGCAGTCTCGATGTTGGGTCTTTTATCCCAAATTTCTACAAGAATTTTCCTACAGTGGTCCACATATGTGGTCTTAGCCTCAAAAGCTCAGCTAGAGTGATAGTGCATGTCACTGGTGTTGACAAGATCTCTATCAATCCTTGCGAGTCCATGATTTTTTCTGATGAGATTCTTCGTGAGGGAAGTGCTCTAATCTCGGATTTTGCTTCATACTCTCCTAAGTATGAAGGTAAGGTATTCAGTGAGTGAGGTTTGCTCTCCATTGTTCTAACAGAGCCCCCATCTCCCCAGTAAGATTGCAGATCCAAGTCCACTTGAGATCCTGCCTCAAATTCCACTATGGGAGGATTCATGATGTCCTTTTCCCAATTTGTCTGATTAGCTTGGCAACTTAGCTCGTTTGCAAAGTTTTCCTCTCTCACTTGTTTCCAAAATTCATTGTAATCCTCATCTCTTCCGTAAGACCTCTGTATGACTGGATGAAAACTCTCTATCTCCTGATCGGTTGTGTTCAATACTATGCGGTCATCCTTGTGTGTATTTTCAGGCTTTTGTGCACTGGGAGTCTTTTCAGCTACCCGTGAAATGATAGTCTCTTGCTGAATTGGGTTTTCCGTTCCACAATTCATTGTTTCTCTTGGTGGTTCTAATAAGGCTTGCGTAGTCTCGATCATTCTCTGGCACATTTCAAGTCTCTGCTTTTCCAATTCCGCGTTTGGGTATGTCATCCACCTCTGTTCTTGTGTTTGGTTGTTCTTTAACCTAGCTTCGTAAGCTCTCATCAGTGCGTCCAATGGTTCGTGTACTTTGTCAACTAGCACTGATCCCCCTGAGCTTAAGCTCGTTGTTTCTTTGATACTATTTTGTTTCGTTCTTTCCGGGCTCATCTCTCGTTTCCCGTTTTGACTCTCAAGTTTTTCAAATCTATCTTTAGTTCGCTTTAGTTCCTCAGCTAGAATAGCGTCTTCACGTTCTTTTCTCAACTTCATGCGTGCTTTTCTAGCTTTCCATGTGTTTCTCTGACTCCGCGGTCCTTGACTAACCACTTCAGTCGCTAACTTTCCATTCTCAGGTTCTCTAGTGGTTTTCTTAACTTGAGCTCTAGTAACAACTTGCATTGGTATCAGAGTTTCATTTTCAGACCCACTGCTGGTAGGAATAGTTTCTAGCATATTCAATGTCGTCTTTTGCACTTTGTTTGGATTCTTTGAACAATCCTCAATGAAGTGAGTAACCCCACACTCAGTGCAATAAGCGTTACTTCTAATGATTTTCGTATGTGGACAAACATTCATCAGATGGTCACCTCCACACTTGTAACAGGGTCCTAGTGCTGGTCTTGGTCCCATTTGATTCGTCCTTTGTGGATAGGATGGTCTTTGTCCTGTTAACCCTCCATGAGCTATGAACATCAATGTTCTTGCGTCCAAATTGTATCTCTCTTCATCAGAAGCACTTGTAACTGTTGGTGTTCCAACATTCCCCATCATGCCCCATGGTTCTGGTTGTTTGGGTTCTTCTGGTGGGTAATACACAGTTGGATACATGGGTGCACCAGATTCTTTGTAATAGGCTTGAACAGGCACTAGGGCTTGTTCTTCCTGATTCTCTAAGGTTGGTGCATATCTAATGCCCACTGGTCTTGCTCCTGGTAAAGGTGGTTGTTGTCCCAATACCGGTTGCGGTCTTTCTATCCCCATAGGTCCTGGTACATTTCCCGTTGGGTATCGAGGTACTGGATGTACCTGAGGTGGTGCTAATTGAGCACGAGGTGCATACTGACGCTCCCTTACATACCCTTTGTTATAATAGCACTCCTCTGTTGGATGGTTGTCCATTTTTGTTCAATAGCACACCATTTCAGTGGTTTTGGCAATGGTTTTTGGTATGGTGCCATCCTTTTTAGAGCATCTTCTATCATTTGCTCTACATTTGGCATGGTTGTTGTTTGAACATTCTTTTTAGTGGTAGTCTCGCTCGCTACGGAGGAAGAGCTACTGGATGCAAAATCTGTATCCGCTGACACCTCTCCATAAACCGTACAGTTATCCACTAAGTACAATGCTTCTCTCGTTGCTTGCTCGAAACTTGTACAAGCTTTCAAGTGCAAGTCCTTCTTGAGAGTGTCGTTTATCAATCCTTCAATAAAGAGAACAGATAGTGTGTCATCTTGTGGTCGTTCACGTACTGGACATCTCTCAATGTATTGTTTGAAGCGAAGTGAAGCTTCCTTCACTTTTTCGTGTTCTCTCTGTTTAAAAGCATATATTTGTGAGACCGTATTGTGCTTAATCCCTCGTTTTGAGAATTCCTCAGCAAACTCTCTTAGCAAATGGTCAATGTCATGGAATCCCCCTATGTTCAGTGGTTGAAACCATGTCAATGCCGTACCTTCCAGAGTAAGACCAAATCCCTCGTATTGTGTATGGAAATCGGTTATCTGCTCAGCTCTTAAGACTTGCTTAAAGAGTGACACATGTGCATACGGATCTCCTGAACCACCATACTTCTTTGGCATACACTTGGCTACTTGAGATGGTCTCATACGTCTATGGTCTGCTACCAATCTCATTGCTCCTGTGTCCCGGCTAAAGCTTTCTCTAGCATCATGGACTTCATGGGTTACCCTTGTCGGTTCCCCTGCTCTGAATCTACTACTAGGAGGTAATTGTGATGGTTCCACTTCGAACCTTGGACCTGGAGTGGTATACGTGGGGATTGGAACTGCACTACCTCGATTCGTATCTATTGAATCTCTGGAATGTAATGATCCCATTGGTCCGGGCTTCGAGTACTGAGGTTGACTGAAAAAGTCAGCAGCCTGAGTTCTTTGTCCTCCTGTCGTCATTGGGTTTTGCACTCCATTTGTTGAAAGAGTCAGCAGCCTGGGTTCTTTGTCCTCCTGTCGTCATTGGGTTTTGCACTCCATTTGTTGGTGCTGGTCTTTGTGAGCTAGAAGTAACATAATACTGATGTAGTGGTCCCCCAAAGTATGTATATCCTTCTAATTCTTTCTTGCCCATTGTTGAGTATTGCCTCCCATAATTGTCGTAAGCGGCAATTTTCACTTCCGTTCCCTCTGTGTAGGTAAAGACATAAAGTCTTTTTTGGTCTGTCAACTCTCCGGTGTAGGGTTCTTCACATCTATAATAGAGATCTTGCTCCCCATTATTATATTTGTATAGCCCCACATAGATGTTATCAGTGTTGATCCTTGTAGTTTCATTCTCTCTTCTTAACCTCGCATCAGGGAAGTTCATTATTGGTGCTTTCTCCTCAAGTTCTTCATCTACTTTGGCTTTGGTGCCCATCAATCCCCACTTGTCCACAATGTTAGGGTTTAGGACTACCAAGTACATGGTACCCTCGTCATCTAGATATCTATCTCCGCTATAGCTCACAGGCACTAAGTCCTTGAACTCACTAGGTCTATCTTCTATCTTTACACAATAGCGGTCCATTCCATCTTTGTAGATCTTGGCACCTTGCTCATTGTCGTACTGGTATTTTATGAACAATAGCTTCATTGTGGCGGAAGGGTTTGATGATCCTGCTGCCATATTTTCTGTGTTGTTCAGGTTCAAGTGTTCCATGTGTTCGGTGAAAATCTCGTAAGATCTCTCCGAAGAAGTATCAAAAACACTTCCTTCAAAGATCGGCTCTAATGGTTGCACCCAACTTTGGTTTACACTTCCCTCGGTTGATATGACACTTGCTTGTTCCCCTTGTTTTGGTTGGTTATTCTGGAGATTCCTGCCCGATCTCAAATTCATCAATTCTCCTAAAGGACTTTAACTTTTCCGTCTCGGCAATTTGTTTTCCCAAGTTTTTGTGGTCAGAATTGATCCAAACTGTCTGATACTTGGTCAATTGTTTAATCTTGTCAGTTGGACAACTTCTGTTTCATCAAGTGAGAATTTTGTTGCTGTTAATGCTGAAAAAGACATTATACGCGTATGATGTCTTTTTTCACAGATTTGGACTATTTTGGTTATGCTCACTCTCAGTAGCCCCCTTATGCTCTGTCCACTCACAAAATTCAGTTTGAACTCTGTTTGAGCAAGTTATGGCTAATTTAGGCTTTTTTTGGCAATTTTTCGCTTTTGACTTGTTTTAGGTCAATTGTGATCCAAATGGGATGAAACTTGAAATATAACCTCTAGACAGCTATTACAATGGATCTGTGTTGGCAAAGTATCAAAATATGTCCAAAATTAGGTCAAAGACATCATACGCGTATGATGTCTTTTTCATCAATTTGGGTCAAGACTTGATATTTATGCTTTCTACAGTGTTTGCAACAATCTTGTCAGGTCAGATATCAAAAATAAGCAGTGGATGTGCTAAAAGACATTATACGCGTATGATGTCTTTTGTCCCAGATTTTGACTATTCTTGGTTTTAAGCCTTCTCCAATGTTTATAATTGAGTTTCAAGTGTTTTTGTCAGGTTTGAATGTAAAAACAAGATCTGAATCCAAAATTTCCTATTCTTTGCGTTTCTTGGACTCTGACTTGTCTTTTTGGGTTTCTTTGAGTGTTAATGCTCTTGTTTTAAGTTGAAATTAGGGTATAACCCCCCTTTTGAACACTCTGGTAAAGTCAAAATTTCTGTTTTGGTCTTTGTTTGGTCATTTAGACATCATACGCGTATGATGTCTAAAGTTGCAGATTTCCAGTTTTTTGACACAGAATCCTTCCTAAAGCTTTCTCAAGTGCTCAGCAACTCCCAGATACACAGAAAATTTCTCTGACTTTTCTTTATTGCAAGTTTCACTACCAACTCGACGGTTTAGTGATCTAACATGCAATCAACCATATCAAGCAAATACTCCAATGATTACTAGCTCTAGATCAGGATCAAATGAAGTCCTACCTAAGCTATTCCTAATCATAAAATGGGTTTGGTAATTGTGATTTTAAAGATATCCACTGTCACTCACGGACTAGCAAATTCTTCTTCTATCAACAACTACTCAACACCAACAAAACAACAAACAAATCTAAGCTAAACTAAAAATACTGTCAACACGGAAGACCCAGGAATACACCACTTCCTAGTATCTCTCGAGATCTTCGGAGTCCACCACTCCTAGATCTTTTCTAACTAAAGTATACAAAGTAATTTATACGACTCACCTCGTAGGATTAGTCTAAGGTCACCTACTTAGGGCTCTCGTCCCCGGCAGCGGCGCCAAATGTTAAGGCGGTTACGCCGCTAGCGGAAGCTAAATAGCGAGAACTCAACCAACAACAGAATTTGTCAGACGAGGACGGAGCTTGACCCGCAGGCGCATGGAAACAACTAGGTGGGTGTCAAATCACCTACTCGACCTTCTAATGACAATCACTACTAAGGAAATCAAATCTAAGTTCTAAAATACGCAAGTGACTGAAATCCGTACTACGAACGAATGCTATACGAAACAAGATTTAGAATCATAGAATCGATCTCAAACTCAAGGGGAAGTCTATACACTAGGTAAGAACAACACCCTAAAGACTTGAACTGCAAAATCAACCCATAACCACTCCGTGCGGTAAACGCGTATGAAGACAGGCCAAAAAATACAGGTGATTGAAACTTGACCCCGATAGTACTAATGTGTAGCTCTACTCGTTGTGGTTCTATAGATATGCTGCACGCTCCATTCCGACACACGAGTTGGAAGAAAACTCACACCGAAGCTTGTAGGAACTTACCACATATAGATGCCGATAGCGTGCACTCTTGGTATCTGTGCGTAGCTCTCGCCGTTGCTAACACAATGGCTGTGTCGCTTCTCCAATGGCGGCTCCGTAGCTCGCGTAGCAACTAGATAAGACTCTCTCTCTCTCTCTCTCTCAGACACAGTCATGGCGCTCCAAAAACTCACTTTGATTAATAATCTGAATCCTCCCTTAGGTTACAAAAACTTTGGCTTATATACCTCAGCCTTGGAGGTGAGAACATCTCTAACTCATTACATCAGCAAGTGAAATTACTTCGGGATTACAAGCTGGAAACTCAATTGAGTCCCGTTACTTAATGAATGGCTCAAATCAAAATTAATGTCGGAAAGACATTTATTACAATCAATGGTTACAAAATGATGAGTGTGAGCAAAAATGTGGGTGTGATCCTCTGCTGGCTCAACAATGCCCTTGGTTTGAACATATCCCTTTGCCACAAGCCTTGCCTTATACTTGGGTTTTGCATCAATAGTTTTGATTTTATACACCCATTTGTTAGGAATAGCCTTCCTTCCTTTGGGCAATTCAACCAAATCCCAAGTATGATTAGCATGCAAAGCTTTAATCTCTTCCTGCATAGCAAGCTTCCACTTGTCGTTGTGCTCACATGTCTTTGCCTCTTTATACGTAAGAGGCTCTCCCTCATCTGTCAACATAATGTAATGTAAAGAGGGGTCATATCAACTCACAGGCCGTCTTTGACGAGTAGACCGCCTCACCCAATGATCCACATTATCCGGCAATGGGTTTACATCAGGTGGGACTACAAAATAATCAACAATGGGCTGCTCTACATCATTTTCAGCACCATTTTCAGCATTGTTTCTTGGCTGCAAATGCCCTTCAGGAGCCTCAATTTGCTATCCAACATCATCTGGCTCAAACACCACTGGATCATCTACATTTTCAGCCATTTGTGGTGCATCCTGAGGGTCAAAAATAGGCATAACAGGTGGCTGGCCATGCTAAAATTTCACCCTTTTATGGTCATGCTTTGAGGCACAATTGTTTTGAAGCAGCCTTGCCTCATTAAAAACAACATCCTGGCTGCCCTTTTGAGCTGAGGTAACCGAATCCTGTAACCCATTTCGCCTTCTTCACCATATTCCATGAAGAGGCCTTTAATGGACTTCGCATCTAGTTTACTCCTCAACTCAGGTCTAACATGCACAAAAGCTTCGCAACCAAAAATGCGTAAGTGATCATATGAAGCTGGCTTGCCAAACCAAACCTCTTCAGGGATGTCACCTTTCAAAGACATGTGAGGGGATCGATTGCATATATGCACTGCAGTTTTCAAAGCTTCTCCCCAAAATCCATGAGAGAGATTAGCTGTGGACAGCATGCATCTCACCCTCTCACAAAGTGTCCTATTGAATCTTTGAGCCACAGCATTAGAAGAGGGGCTGTATGGCACAGTAAGCTCCCTCTTAATGCCCAAATTTTCACAAAACTTGTTATATTCAGCACTTGTGTACTTCCCCCCCATTGTCTGTACGCAAGCATTTTAGCTTTCTACCTGTTTGGGTGGTCACAAATGCATGAAATCTCTTAAATGCAGCAAAGGCTTCATCCTTAGACTTAAGCAAATAAACCCAAATTTTCCTAGAATGATCATCAACAAAAGAGATAAAATAACATGCACCACCCATAGATTTAGTAGGCATGCTACATACATCAGAATGTACAAGATCAAGCACACAAGATTTACGAGAGACACCAGAGTAATAAGAACGCTTTACTTGCTTGCCATATTGACATTCATTACAAAAATCAAGCTTTGTGCCTTTAGCATCAAGCTTGTTCAAAGTACAAAGCTTAGAAAGGCCCTTTTGGCTCATATGGCCAAGCCTCTTGTGCCACAACTCCATGTGAGAGTTAATTTCAGCCAATGCAATAAACTTGCCCAACACGGCCTTTCCATGCATGCAGTAAAGTGTCCCTTTCTTTGTGCCCTTTACAATCAGCCTTGAGCCTTTGGTCATTTTCCATTATCCTCTCTCAAACAAGATGTTGTAACCATGCATGTACATCTGACCAACAGAAAGCAGACTCTTCTTGATTCCCGGCACATATCTAACATCATGCAAGACAAGCTCATTCATGCCATCTATGGAGAGATGCACAGTGCCAATACCCTCAATGGAACATGCATGATTGTTTCCAAGGTATACATGGTCACGCTTGCCTGCATCAATAGTAGAGAAACACTCCTTGATAGGAGTCACATGAAATGAAGCACCGGAATCAACAATCCAAGTTTGGGACAATGCATCATTGACAGTCAACAAAGCATCAATAAGATCACTCTTGGTGATCTGCATGTCCTGTGAATGAATATTTAGAGAGGCATCATAGTTATAAGCAAGTGGCACACAAGATGTCCTCTACATCTGACAGCTCCTCACTCACGACACTAGAAGCCACATTGGCCTTCTCTTTATCCTTTGAGCTATCCAGTGCATCTGTCTGGACTTCCTTCTTCTCTTTCTTTTTGTCTCCGCCATTCTTTTTCCTTTCTAACTCAGCTTTGTCTTTGTCACATTGGCCTTCTCTTTGTCCTTTGAGCTATCCTGTTGGTAGAGATCTCCCTCTCCACTTGCTTTCCTCTTGATTTCTTCATTCAAGATAGAACCCCTAACACCATCAAAGGTCAAATCGGGGTTATTGGACAACGAAACCACCAAAGTTTCCCATGACTCAGGTAAGGTCACAAGCAAGAAGATAGCTTTCAGCTTATCATCAAAAGGGGGCAAGCCAGAATCCTGTAACTACGACAAAGCACCTGCGAATAATGACAAGTGCTCTGCCACGCTCTTGGATTCATCTAGTTGCATGCCAATGACGGACGGACCCCGAACCCTGACGGCCTCTAAAACGACGGGGGCCGAATGGCACACCTCGAGCCTGCCACGGTAAAGTGAACAAGGAGCACCACCTAGCTTTGAGCGGCTAGGATGCAAAACCACGATGGTATGAACACCGCAAATCTACACACCGAGAGAGAGAGAGAGAGAGAGAGAGAGAGAGATTTGCAAATGATGAAAACCCTCGGGGGTGTGAGGGTGAATTATTTCTGCAATATTTACACAACGGCATGCCGTGGTGGTAGAGGGGTAGGGAGAGGAGGTGGTGCAACCTACTTGGTGCGTTCTCTAAGACGACTCAATGATTGTGAATACTCACTACCAAGAGCGTGCATACGTGTGTGCATCGACCATTGGAGTCGACAGATGGATATGGTTCCCTTCGCATGGTGCAATTCCCAAGGAAAACCCAACATACACGCCCCCTCCCCATGATGGTGATAGTGTCAATCCCTCCCACTACATTCTACCAAATGCTTGGCTCCTCATGAATTGCCCCCCCCCCCGCCCCCCGATAGTGACTTCTCAGTGCCAATTTATAGGTGTTGGCTGCTTAGATTATGGTAATCCCATTGTGGTTAGGGTAAGCTTAATCGGGGAGACAAAGCAAGTGGTGGGCCCGGTGTGGTTGACCCTTGCTTTCTTTTGGGAGGTTATTTAAAGATGGGAATCTCTAGGTGGGCCTTTGTGACCATCACCTAAAGAGAGGATATTTACAAAAATGGAAATTTACAATGGCTCGGGTGAAAACTGAAGATAATGATGAAAATAACCTATAAATTACTAGGATGGCATCGTGGTTGCGTGTTCCCGGCGAATGGTGAGCTGCTGGTACGTCGGTGTCGAGCGTACTTCTTTTCGGAGTCGGCCGGGGCATGCCTTCGACGCATTTTCTCTTTTTTTTGTTGGCGGCATGTGCTTTGGATCCTTCTTCTTTATTCCTTGATGTCGTAATTGTTTCTTCTCCTTTGTATTTGTGGTGCGGTGCGTATATGCGTGTGTGTGTGTGTATTCGTGCATAAGGACGTGTGTGTGTATGTATATGTATGTGTGTGCGCAAACGTGCGTGGGAAGGGGGGCTTTATATATATATATATATAGTTTTTATGTTTTTTTTTTTTCCTTGTTGATGGCGGATGGCCGGCGGCTGCCTTCTGCTGCGAGAGGCGACTAGGTGGGGGGGAATGAGGGTGGGGGTAAAGAGAGTGTGTGTGTGCGGTGTGTGTGTGTGTGTGTGTGTGTGTGTGTGTGTGTGTGTGTGTGTGTGTGTGTGTGTGTATGCTACGGTATGGTGTGTGTGTGTGTTGTGTGTGTGCGTGTGTATGGTGTGTGAGCGGTGTGTGAGCGCCCGGGTGGGTGTGTGGGTGGTCCTGCGGACTTGAGCGCACAGCGCTGAAGGGGAGAGAGGGGAGGGGGGGGGGGGTGATTGTGTGTATGGTGAGAGAGAGAGAGAGAGAGAGAGAGAGAGAGAGAGAGAGAGAGAGAGAGAGGGTGTTCCTATGACGGTGTCCGTGAGAAGGAGAGAGAGGGAGAGAGGATTTTCCTTTGCATGGCCTAAGCACCCGGGTGAGAGAGAGAGAGAGAGAGAGAGAGAGAGAGAGAGAGAGAGAGAGAGAGAGCGGGTCCACGCTGAGCTGAGAGAGAGAGATTGTGAGGGAGAGGGAGGGGTGAGGCTTTGGATGAGAGAGAGAGAGAGAGAGAGAGAGAGAGAGAGAGAGAGAGAGAGAGAGAGAGAGGGGTGAGGTGTGGAGTGGGGTAGGGGAGATGTGTGGGTGAGAGAGAGAGGGGGGGGGTTCATTGTCTTGCATGGGAGCTTGAGGACGAGGGGGGGGGGGGGGGGGGGGGGGGGGGGGGGGGGGGGGGGGACAAGTCAATGGGTGGAGTGAGGGAATATATCCGCGGGCCAAGAGAGGGGGGGAATGAGGCCGAGGGGAGGGAAATGAGGCCAAGGGAGGGTGAGGCGAGCGGGTGGGGAAGAGGGAGGAGGGGCAGGGGAGGGAATATTAGCGGGCCAAGGGGGGGGTAGTGAGAGTGGGGGGAGGAGAAATGTGAGGGGGAATGTAAAGGGTGAGTGTAAGAATACGAAGAGCGGAGGGGAGGGGGGGGGGGGGGGGGGGGGGGAGGGGGGGTGTTTCCATGCGGCTCACACACAGGGAGCATGAGAGAGGGGTCGGGAATTTGTTTTTTTTTTTTTTTTCAAAGCTTTCGCCTGGCCGGGGGGGTTTGAGAGTGGGGGTAAATTGGGAGAGAGGATATTGGGGGGGGGGGGGGGGGGTATGTAGGGAAAATGAGGGAGAGAGAGAGAGAGAGAGAGGGTGTTATTTATCCAATGCCCGTCGGGCGGGAGGGGGGAAAATAAGCTAGGGGGGGGTAATGAGAGTGGGGGTAGAGAAGGTAAGTTTTTTCCTCTTTTTTTTTCTTTGATTTTCGAAAGTCGGCTATTATTAGCCCTCTCTCTTAGGCTAGAGGCATTCATGCTTCCAGCCCTTCTTCTGCTTCTTCAGCTGTAGAGTTAGAGGGTTCTCCCTCTTCTGGAATGTTTAGCACGAATTATGGGTCAAACCTAAGAAAATACCTTTTCAGTCTCCATCCATTGACCCTAGTCTTGTGAATTCTCCCATCTGCTTCCATCAGCTTATAGCTGCCGTTGTCATAGTGTTTCTTGATGATGAATGGCCCTTCCCATCTTGGTTGAAATTTCTTATCCTTCCTAGTGTCAAATCTGTTGTCGTATCGCAGTACTAACATGCCTTTTTCCAGTCCTTTTTCTTTAAGCCCTTGATTGAAAGTGAGCCGACGTCGTTCTACCTGTGCTGCATAGTGATTGATTGCTTCTTCCCTATCCAGTTGGAGTCTCTCTAGATCCAAGATGTGGTTTCGGAGGTTTACAATTGGACGGTGTGTCTAGCTAGCCAAGACTCGTAAGCTGGCTATTTGTACCTCAATGGGTAGAATTGCCTCCTTCCCATAAACTAGATGGAAAGGAGTGAAACCTAGTGATGTTCGGAACGTTGTTCTGTAGGCCCAAAGAGCTGCCATGAGATGTTTATCCCAGTCCCCTGTGTGGTTGTTCACTTGTTTTGTGATGATTTTGCAAATCATTCCATTTACCTTCTCTACCATACCATTGCATTGTGGGTAGTATGGTGTGGAATGCCTACGTGTGATGCCTAACTTCTTCATTAGTTCTCCCACCAAATCACCTCTGAATCCTTGTCCTCTATCTGATATTATCTCAAGAGGAGTGCCAAAATGGCAAACGATATGCTCAAAAATGAACTTTGCCACCTCTTCGGCTGTAATGCGGGTAGTGGCCGTTGCTTCTGCCCATCGAGTCATGTAGTCTACACCCACTATGATGTACAGTTTACCTGATTGGTCCCTTGGTAAAGGACCGATTGCATCTATTCCCCATTTCTCAAAAGGACCATATGAAATGATAGGGGTTTGTGGCTCGTAGGTTAACGTGCGATCACTGGCCACTTGACAAGCCTTACATGTTTTACACCAATGGTGTACATCCCTGTTCAAACTAGGCCAAAAGTATCCTGCCTGTAGAATCTTCCTACTGGTGATATCTAGAGCAAAATGACAGCCGCAGACGCCGTCATGGCAACTTGAAATTACCTCTGTGATTTCACTGGAGGTTGGCACCCGCCTAAGAATTTGATCTTTTCCCTTACAATACAAGTGGTTGTCTATAAGGCGGTACCTAGTAGCCTTCCTTACCAACCATTGTTTTTGGCCTTTGGTGTGTCCTGCTGGACATTCTTTTGTATCTAGAAAACTGATGATATCAGGCATAGCATCACTACCTTGGAAGAGGGGTAGTTTTAACTTGATTGCTCCTACGGGAACGTCTTGTATTCTTTCTTTAGCTAGTGCATCTGCCTCTTGATTTTCTGCTCTGGGGACATGGAAGAGTCTCACTGCTTCAAACTTCTTTAGAAGGTCCTTAACTTGGCGAAGTTGACCAAGTAAAACTTGATTTTTGCACTCCCAGGTGCCATTTATTTGCCTTATCAAAAGCAAAGCATCGTCGAACACATTTAGGTGCTGAATTCTTTGTGAAATACATTGTTCCAACCCAAGGATTAGGGCTACATATTCTGCTTCATTGTTGGAGTGGGAGTGTAATAACTGCCCCATGGAGAATACTCTTTCTTACTGTTTGTTGAAAATGACCATGCCTGCTGCCGACTGATCCATTGTTCTCTTGTATGCTCCGTCAAAGAAAAGAGATTGAGCTCTCTCTAGCTTAGGACTTTCTATCGCTGGTGTTCCTTCCTTTGCCTCCGTGTTGACCTTCAGCTTCTTCTCATAATGGCGATGAGTGAGGATTCCTGCTAAACTAGCCCTGGTGGAGTTTTCTACTTGCATGGTGTAGTCAAACTCTTGTAGTCTAATTAACCACTTTGAGATCCTAGATGAGACATCCATGTGTCGCATTACATATGGGAAAACCTCCTCCATTGTCAGGATTACAAAGGGTCTAGGCAGGAGATAGGAGCGGAACTTTGTGGTAGCAAACATTAGTGCTAGAACCATGTGTTCTACTTCGGTAAATCCTTTTTTTGGTGGGGTCATGACCCGACTAGAGAAGTAAATAGGGCGCATGAAATCCTTTTGCATTAGCACTGCTCCTAGTGTATCATTTACCACACTAGGGTTCACATAAAATGGCTTGTCCCACTTAGGAGGTGAAATAGTGGGAAGCTTAGCTAGGATTTGCTTCACCTCAATAAATTGCTGCTCGTTCTCTTCACTCCATGAGAAGACATCCCTTTGGGTGAGTTGTTGTAGGGGAAGGACCACTTGAGATAGCAGGTGAATGAACCTGCAAGTATCTTACCTTCTGAAGGAAAGAAACCAGCTGCTTGGCTGTGGTGGGTGATGATAAAGATACCAGAGCCTGAATCTTGCTAGGGTCAACTTCGATTCCTTTTGTTAAAATTACTTGACCAAGGAGAGTGACTTTGCTCTCACCAATGTGACACTTATCCACGTTGAGTTGGCCACCCAAGGTTTGCAGCCTGGTTAAGCCTTCATAGACTTTGCTTAAATGAAGGGCTCGTGAGCTATAAATGCAAAAATCATCTATGAAAACCCATATTGATGTTCCAAAGTAGGGTTGGAAAACAAAAGTTACATAGTGTTGAAACGTGGCCGGGGCGTTAGTGAGGCCAAACGGCATCACTCTGTAGGCAAAACATCCCCAAGGTGTGATGAACGTTGTCTTCTTCTGATCCTCCTCCGCAATGCTAATCTGGAAGTATCCTGAGTACCCATCGCATACTGTGTATTGTTCGTGACCTGCCACTTCAATGAGTATTTTATCCTGGAATGGGAGGGGAAAGTGGTCCCTCCTCGTGGCTGCATTGAGAGGTTTATAATCCACACAGACTCCCCACTTACCTTTTTTTTTTGGTGTGACTAGTGACTGGGGAGACCCATTCTGAGTCTTCGACAGGATAGATGAAACCTGCTTGTAGCAAACTTCTCACTTCTTTAAGCAATGCCTCTTGTTGGATTACTCCAAGTCTTCTGAGCTTTTGTACTACGGGTTTACTGCCTTCCTTGAGCTTTATGTGGTGTTGTACTACTGTAATTCCTATGATCTTATCATAGCCATCAATGAACAAAGTAGTGAAGTTACCTAACATGAAGACGTACTCCTTCCTTTCTTCATTGGTTTACTCATTTGAGAGCATTCTTTGTAGCTTACCTGCATCCTCCAAGGACTGCATGCCTGATGATTCCTCTTGGTTTGCCGAGGTTGCTTTAGATTGTGTTAATCTGTTTGGGTCTTTAAGAATGACTCCCATTACTTCGATGCTACTGTCACTTCCGTCGGTGGTGGTCGTCTCTTCTCCGGAGGTAGACGAGTAGTCGCTGGTGGACTCGTCTTCTGAAGCCTCCAAGATCATGTCGTGCTGCTTTCCAGTCCTCATGTCGTAGAATATGGACTTCCCTTAGCATCCTTCATCTGGATCATCCCGGTGATCCAGTCTTGTTTAGCTTCTATAGCCATAAGCCAAGGTCTTCCAAGAATGATGGGGTAGCCCTCCCCTTTGTGTGGCATGACGAAGATGTCTACCTCCACTTCTGTATTGAATGCTTTTACTTTGACCGCATTTACAATGCCTACGTATTTCACTCTTACATTGTTTGCCATCTTGGCTCGGCAGGCTGTCGGCCTACTTACCTCTAGACCTAGATGGTGCATCATCTTTTCACTCATGATGCATATTTGTGCGCCACCATCTATGTAGACGTTTGAAATCCGTTGCCCCTTGATGTGAGCGTCCATGGTTGGCAGGATGTCCTCGAGATCCCTCCCAGAGATAGCCCCAGCTATCGTGGGTCTTGATTTCCTGATACTTACCATTTTCGTCCATTGCCTCCTCATTCTGGGTGCAAGGTGGAGTAATTGGGGCCAAGTTATCTTCGGGCCCTGCATTAACACATCCTGAACTAAGTCATAGGGTTGTGTATACTCACCTAATGAGAAGTCCACGATGTCTATCTTCCGCCGCGGTTTAGCTGCTTGCTTGCTAGACTCGGCCTTCCCTTTCATCTTCTCTTCTCTTTGAGATGCCTCCTCGTGCCTCGCACGCTTAACTCCCATAGCATCCACTTCTTCTACCTTCGCTTTTCCTTTGTGCTTCTCTCGAGCTGACTCTTCTACCTTCGCCTTCCCTTTAGCCTCCAAGATAATAACACTCACCGCTTGGTTCACAGCAGGTGGTGGGGGTAGTGGCGGAATGAGAGGTTGGGGTGGTGGTTGCTGTTATACAGGTGGTCGAAGGATTTGGACCGGTGGGATTGGTCCTTTCTGCCTAGGTGGTGGTGGTCTTGCTCTTGGCCGAGAGATCTGATTCTGTTTCCCCCCTCTATTGAAATTATGTCTCCTTGGGTGTGGGCAGTAGTACATTCCATGGCCATCTTCCCCGCAGTTGTAACAGTGGTACTCTGGGTTCTGCCTTCGTTGTCCCCTTCCTTGTTCTGGGTTTCTGCCAGATGCATGCCCTTGCTGCACCAAATTCACAAATAAACTCTCTAGTTGGGTGGTGATGCAACTCAGCAGGTCTTGCTGTTCTTCTGATGCTTCCTGTGGTTGGACTCTATGATTGGCTGTTGCAGCCACTGGGGTTGGTCGGGCCGAGCTCGTTTCCTGGACTCGTTTACTCTTGCTTGCATTCGTAGCTTCTTATCTTTAAGGCGGGCTACTTCGACTGCCAACTCATATGTTGCAGGAAACCTTCCCTTCACCTTCTCTCTAAGCGACGACCATAGACTAGCAATGAAACGGTCCTTCTTTAGGAAATCAGGCACTCCTTCGCCTTCCTCCAGTGTGGCAACCCATCTCTCCCATAAGTCCACAAACTTTGACTCGTAGGTGGCATACTCCAGCAGGCCTCCCTGCTTTAATTCTGTCAGTAGCTGCCATAGCTTCTCCGAGGTTGTGCCTCCACCAAACCTCTTTACAAAAGCAACCCTTAACACATCCCATGCATTCTTGGTAGCCTGGGGCAATGCATTATACCAGGACTTGGCCTCTACTTTCATCAGTAGAGGAAAAATTCTAAGTCGTGAAACGTCGTCATCTTTGTTGGAGACGACACAAGCAATGTCGAAATCATCCAAAAAGTCGGTGGGGAGATCCTCTCCCTTCTTTCCATTGAACGTGGGGAAAGAAACACTTGCCATGGTGGTGACTCAGTAAATTACAAACCTTTTTATTTTTTCTTTTCTTTTCTTTTACATCAACAGTAGCGGCTCATAGCGGCTTTTTACAGAGGTGGATGGATAGGTTAAAACAGTATAAAAATAGAGACATTAAAGAAATGATGGTAATCTAATACGGGGAGAATGATAGGATTCGGGGAATTGAGGATTTCTCCTAGTACCGCCGCACCGAATAGGTATACGATCTTCTGTTGGTAGAAGACTTTCCTATCTACATAGATATTCACATGCATATGTTGCAGGAATCTGAACAGGAATGTTGTCGGCCCGTTTTCCATCATGCACAGAGGGTGGAATACTTATTTATACTCTTACCGTGCCAGTGTTGATGAGTCGGCACATCCACAAGAGGTCTTCGCCTTTCATGGGCTCTACCTTTTCTTCGTTGCTCAGCACGTACGGGGTGATGGCGACGTGTCTGACCACTCCTAGCCTCTTGGCTAACAGCAATTGCAGGTAATTTCAGTAATCGGCGTGTTGCATGAATTCTACTCCATTCAGTTGCAGCTCGTCTCCAGCCCACTGGGTTTCTCCCGTGGTAGAGAGCTTCTTCAGGATAAGTTGTACAGGGAGAGGAGGAAGGTCCTCCACTCGCTTCCCGAAACTGTGAGAGCAGTAGCCTAACCACTCTTCTCTAGGACATGGGAATCTTCTTACCACTTCTTCTTATGGATTGTCGAAGTGGATTGGTAGCACTCGCATCCGTCGTGCAAATCGATAGGCGACCTTCCGCCGCTTAGCTTCGGATGACTTCTTCTTTGACAAAGTGGGTACAACCCGGCTTTCTGAGCTTGAAGCACTTGCTTGGCCAGATGCTTCTCCCTTCGGGGTCATGTGTTTCCAGACTGGCTTATCTTCCCCTTGCCTTTGACTCGAGCAGCCCCTTTAGGCCACTTTGGAGTGATACCTTTGACTGCAGCTTCTTTAGGGAAAAGAGGTCTCACCGTTTGCTTCCCTACCTTGACGGGTTCTTCGAGATGAATGTCGATGTAGATGACTTCAGCCCTTTCGCTGCCTTCGTTGCTGGCACTCATTGACAGTGTGCCTCGGTTGACAACAGTGATGGCACTTCACCAATCTCCCACCTGATGCTTTCGATTTATGGTTAGAACGAGCGACACGACATGGAGAATTTACCTCTTGAATGCTGACGACACTGCAGCCTGGCAGTAGCACCTCAATGAAGGCGGCTAGTGCCTCTTTCGTCTCCTCTTCTTCTGTCCTCTAGTTAGAAAATTCTTTCAGCCACTCATCCATGATTGATAGTGGGTGTCACTTTCAGCATTGTAAACTGAAGGGTCTTAGAAAAGCCCTCCTCCGTGGGGGCACCAAATGACGGACGCAAAGCAGACCCCGAACCTCGACGGCCTCTAAAACGCCGGGGGCCGAATGGCGCGCCTCGAGCCTGCCACGGTAAAGTGAACAGGGGGCACCACCTAGCTTTGAGCGGCTAGGATGCAAAACCACGATGGTATGAACACAGCAAACCTACACACCGAGAAAGAGAGAGAGAGAGAGAGAGAGAGAGAGAGAGAGAGAGAGAGAGAGAGAGAGAGATTTGCAAATGATGAAAATCCTCGGGGGTGTGAGGGTGAATTATTTCTGCAATATTTACAAAGTGGCATGCCGTGGTGGTAGAGGGGTAGGGAGAGGAGGTGGTGCAACCTACTTGGTGCGTTCTCTAAGACGACTCAATGATTGTGAATACTCACTACCAAGAGCGTGCATATGTGTGTGCATCGACCATTGGAGTCGAGAGATGGATCTGGTTCCCTTCGCATGGTGCAATTCCCAACGCAAACCCAACATACACACCCCCTCCCCGTGATGGTGATAGTGTCAATCCCTCCCACTACACTCTACCAAATGCTTGGCTCCTCATGAATTCCCCCCCCCCCGATAGTGACTTCTCAGTGCCAATTTATAGGTGTTGGCTGCTTGGATTATGGTAATCCCAGTGTGGTTAGGGTAAGCTTAATTGGGGAGACAAAGCAAGTGGTGGGCCCGGTGTGGTTGACCCTTGCTTTCTTTTGGGAGGTTATTTAAAGATGGGAATCTCTAGGTGGGCCTTTGTGACCATCACCTAAAGAGAGGATATTTACAAAAATGGAAATTTACAATGGCTCGGGTGAAAACTGAAGATAATGATGAAAATAACCTATAAATTACTAGGATGGCGTCGTGGTTGCATGTTGCCGGCGAATGGTGATCTGCTGGTGTGTCGGTGTCGAGCGTACTTCTTTTTGGAGTCGGTCGGGGCATGCCTTCGGCGCATTTTCTCTTTTTGTTGTTGGCGGCGCGTGCTTTGGATCCTTCTTCTTTATTCGTTGATGTCGTAGTTGTTTCTCCTCCTTTGTATTTGTGGTACGGTGCCGTGCGGTGCGTATGTGCGTGTGTGTTTCTCCTCCTTTGTATTTGTGGTGCGGTGCGTATATGCGTGTGTGTGTGTGTGTGTGTGTGTGTGTGTGTATGTATTCGTGCATAAGGGCGGGTGTGTGTGTATGTATATGTATATGTATATGTGTGCAAAAACGTGCGTGGAAAGGGGGGCTTTATATATATATATAGTTTTTTTTTTCTTGCCTTCTGCTGCGCGAGGCGATGGCCGGTGGCTGCCTTCTGCTGCGCGAGGCGATGGGGGGGGGGGGGGTGTGTGTGTGTGTGTGTGTGTGTGTGTGTGTGTGTGTGTGTGTGTGTGTGTGTGTGTGTGTGGTGCGGTATGGTGTGCGTGTGTGTTGTGTGTGTGCGTGTATATGGTGCGTGAGCACCCGGGTGGGTGTGTGGGTGGTCTTGTGGACTTGAGCGCACAGCGCTGAAGGGGAGAAAGGGGAGGGGGGGGGTGATTGTGTGTATGGTGAGAGAGAGAGAGAGAGAGAGAGAGAGAGAGAGAGAGAGAGAGAGAGAGAGGGTGGTCCTATTGACGTTGTCCGTGAGAAGGAGAGAGAGAGAGAGAGAGAGAGAGAGAGAGAGAGAGAGAGAGAGAGGATTTTCCTTTGCATGGCCTAAGCGCCCGGGTGAGAGAGAGAGAGAGAGAGAGAGAGAGAGAGAGAGAGAGAGAGAGAGAGAGAGCGGCTCCGCGCTGAGCTGAGAGAGAGAGAGAGATTGTGAGGGAGAGGGAGGGGTGAGGCTTTGGCTGAGAGAGAGAGAGAGAGAGAGAGAGAGAGAGAGAGAGAGAGAGAGAGAGTGAGGGAGAGGGAGGGGTGAGGTGTGGAGTGGGGTAGGGGAGATGTGTGGGTGAGAGAGAGAGGGGGGGGGGGGACAAGTCAATGGGTGGAGTGAGGGAATATATCCGCGGGCCAAGAGGGGGGGGGGGGGGAATGAGGCCGAGGGGAGGGGAATGAGGCGGAGGGAGGGTGAGGCGAGCGGGTGGGGAAGAGGGAGGAGGGGTACGGGAGGGAATATTAGCGGGCAGGGGGGGGGGGGGGGGGGTAGTGAGAGTGGGGGGGGGGAGAAATGTGAGGGGGAATGTAAAGGGTGAGTGTAAGAATACGGAGAGCGGAGGGGGGGGGGGGGGGGGGGGGGGGGGGGGGGGGGGGGGGGGGGCTCCATGTGGCTCACACAGAGGGAGCACGAGAGAGGGGTCGGGAGTTTTTTTTTTTCAAAGCTTGTGCCTGGTCGGGGGGGTTGAGGTGGGGGTAAATTGGGAGAGAGGATATTAGAGGGGGGGTATGTAGGGAAAAGAGAGAGAGAGAGAGAGAGAGAGAGAGAGAGAGAGAGAGAGAGGGTGTTATTTATCCAATGCCCGTCGGGTGGGAGGGGGGAAAATAAGCTATGGGGGGTGGGGGGGGGTAATGAGAGTGGGGGTAGAGAAGGTAAGCTTTTCTTATAATAAAAAAATTCGAAAGTCAGCTATCACCAACAAGTTTTCACATCAAGTGCACCTGGTTGACAGGCGTTGTATTTTCATACATTCCCTTCAACTTCTCCCACACATCAAAAGAAGTCGTGAGACCTTTCACATCAATGACGGTCTCATCTGTCATGGCCATTTTAATATATGTAACGGCTTTCCTGTTCATGCTAACCCATGCTTCATCTATCATATTCTGTGGCTTCACCTGTTCAAGTGCCCCTTCGCAATCTTTAAGAAATAGGATTCCTTGAATCCTGTCTTTCCAAAGATCAAAACCTGTTCCATTGAACCTCCTAATCTCGAAGAGGTTCTTCACATCCGAGAAGATGAGGCCATAGTTGCACGAAATAAGAGGGATAATACGCTGAATTTTTGGGCAAAATGCGCAAAAATCGGAGTATAGCCTCACAAAGATGTGCACTACAGCTCCAAATGGTCACAAGAGCAATTTGGGGAAATATAGGTGGATTTGGGCACAAAATTTATGCGCAGGAAATTCCAGCGAACGAATTTGTGCTCGAAAACAACAAATTAACAGCCTTTAGAAGCATGTAGGCGCAAAAGCCCCAATTTGTAGCATCAAAATTGCATGAAATTGAGCCACAAATGGTCCTACATCGACAAAATTTGTCAAATGTGTGTAGATTTCATCAATTTGCACTTTCCCCAATGTAATCGCACCATAAAAAACACTTGCAAAAACCTGCGTAAATCTGAAATTTGCTTAAAACACCTGTTTTACGGCTTGTTTTTCGACAATTTCAGGGTTTTCGGGTAGCGGGGACTTAGCAAAAGTATTCCCACACCTTAATACATCATTTGCAAAACCTGTATTTTGGTGTCATAACCTGTAATTTCCTGTTTTTGACCTAATTTCAGCCTGTTTTAGGTCAATTTTGGTTGCCGAGAGCTCTCTAGTGTTCGGGGATGAGTCCTTTGGCAACGAAATTGCAAAATCTCGCGTGAAAGTTGACCTTTTTGGCTGAAATTCAGTGTTTGCAGGTTTGGGAGCAAACCCTAATTGGGCTCCGATATCAGTTGATGAGCATGCGGCGGTGTGTGCAAGTGAAAGAGCACGCGAGGAAGTGCAATGTGTGTGCAGAGAGGGGAGGCGAAGACAAGGAGGAGAGGAAGCGCTAGCAGAAGAGAGAGGGCTCACGTTTTTGGAAAAACTCAATAAGTGAGTTTTGGGTTTTTCCACTTTTATTATAAGTGACCTTTAAAAAATGTGTCAAAGTATAAAAATGTACAAAAAGGGGTTATCTAGGCCTTTAACCCAACAACTAGTAGGTTGTACATGATACGCCCAAATGCTGACAAAATTTACGCAAACCTAGCTATACTCACCTCCCCTATGCTATCTGCATGTACTGCATCATCAAGACTACCCACCATGTATGGATGTGTCAACACCAACATTGGAATGGCTACATCCCTCTCACCCATAGGTGGAAGTGTGCGTCATGGTACCAACTCATTAGCCTCTAACATGAGCATCTCAGAGAACTCCATGTTTGTCATCTCTGCGTGTGTCTCTAGGGAGCATACTCGCTCTACCTCTTTCTGCACAGACTCTAACAATACCTGTTGTGTCTCACTAGAGCATTGCTGCTCTCTCTCTATCTCTAATGTGAGTCTATTGGCATGTCCTTCACAGCTAAATGCTCTGTCTTTTGAGCATGATGAAGCTCACCCAACGAAGGAGACACGTCTCGTCTCTCGCTCAAGCATGCCAGCAACAAAACTGAGACTATGTCGTCTCGAACCTCAGACACATGCATAGGATATACCAAGCCATTGTGAGCTCCTCTGGCAATCACTAATGAGCAACAATGCATCTGGAAAGACTACTCTCTAAGCAATGTCTGACATCTACAATCTGCTAACCGTCTCACTGGGATCAAGCTCTATCTCAGTTGAGGAACATAGTATACATGTCATAGCATACATGATGCACCATTGGGCAATGACAAGTAAACATCTCCTGCACCCTCTATGTCAACAGCGCCAAACCATCGGTTAAGTGCACAGAACCAAAGCTCCCACTAGAGAAGGTGCTAAGCCAGTTTGACGTGGAAAATTTTATCCTCATCTAGCAACCAATGGGGAGAAGTGTCACCTCTCAAAGACATGTAATCAAGAGGAATGCTAAAGGAAAATGTGACATTATTGTCATGAAGCCATTGCTCTAGCATGTGTCAAAACCTCATCTGCACCACACACAGATCTTTATTTTTGCCTCATACATCTGAAACAACGTTGCCTAATGTGCCCTGTGTGACCACAATGCCAACATTGCATGTATCAGCAACTACGAGACCACCGTCTCTCATGAGTCTATCACTGTAGACTCTATCGTAAAATATAATACCTAACTTTACCAAATGATTTTCTCATATTAAATTGATCACTTAATATGGGAAGATAAAAGGGGAACAAGAGTTAGGATATAGGCAGTGTGCCAAAAGGAGAAATGGTCGCATCTCAATAGGGGTCCAAAGGGAGACGGACTACCAAAGAGCAATGTGCAATAAATGTTTCTATATTTACCTCAGCAAGGGACCAAGAGGAGAGATGGTTACATCTCAATAGGGGTCCAAAAGGAGGTAGTCTATCAAAGAGCAACATGGGTCACAAGGTACACAAAGATTGTATTTTACCAAGTCTCTCTTGATGAGAGAATCTATAATACAAACGCCTTTTGGAGGGGGGACCGGCTCCAAGTAAATCCGGGCCTCAACTATTGTCAAGTTCTCTAATACTCTCTCTCTTGCAAAAGTATTGTTCATGCCAAGTTAATTAAGTACTATGTTTATGTTGCTACCATCAATTAAGTTCACCCTCTATGTTCTCAAAGTAATCTCACAAAAATGCTCGCTCTAATTCTCTTAATTCCACTATCCTCAAAGTTCATAGGCCATTTCCATTACAGACTCTAAACTATCGCACATATTTGCAACCATAAGTGAATGTCAAGAAACTATGGCAAGAAATCCTTGGAGAAAACTTGCAGAGTCTCCCCTCTTGTAAACTTTGCAAAAGCTCAAGTACAATCTTTACCATAAACCATGTCAAAATGGCAACATTGCTCTTTCATAGCTTTGATCAAACGCATCAAAATCGATGCTCACATATGCATAAAATTTGCTCCACAATTCTGTAAGCATATTATACAGGATAAACAGCTCAATTGACCGTAAAGTGCATAACCATATATACGCAAGTAGTGTGAGCAAACTAGTTTAAAACGCATCCCTCAATATAAACTGCCTGCAAAAATCTGCAAAAACGTGTGAAACCTGTGACTATCTATCTATAGCTACACAAGCATACATAATCCTCACTCCTGCTAGAGTGGGTACAAGAACACTAAATTGTGTCCACGCTAACAAACGACCAGTTTCTGTGGTCAAAATCATCATCCAAGAGCTGCACTCGTAGGAAAAAGTGCTTTGGAATGGGCCATTGGAGCTACTATGTGTCGGTATGTGCCACCAAAGCTGGAAACTGGAGAATCATAGAAACCGTAATGGCTGAGTCAAAGCCAGGATGGTGGGGAATGGCCGTCCGTGAGGAAATTTGCTCTAGAATGGAGCATGGGAGGGAAGTCGTTGATGAAGCTATGCTAGAGTGGAGCCAAATTTCTCTCTCTCACTGTCGCTATATCGAAGCCCAGAAAAGAGGGTTGATTTTTCCTTTCGACTCGGATAGAAGTGCTTGCCAATGTCGTAGCCGCCATAAATCAAGGTCGGGATGATCGCCAAAAATCGAGAACGCAGTAGTCGATGTTGTAAAAGCGAGTCCTCATCGAAAAACTCCAATCCGACACCGCCAAGCCGGATCTACTTCCATCGAGATCAAACCGAGCTCCGTCGCTTTCGTGTCTCGCCGAGAAGCCGTCACACACGTCGATCACTACTGTGCAAGAAGGGGAGAGGGAGAGAGTAGAGAGTGTGGGTGGAGTAGTGCTCAAATGAGCTACTCCTTTTGTTGTATATATGTACAACCAATAAGGTGAGTAGTGTGCAAGTTCCCATAACCTGGGCAACCGAGCAAGGCACATGCGCCTTTACCCCAACAACATTGATATATGGTCAAGAGTTGAGCTTTTCCACATTCATTTTGGCTTGAGGTAATGTGTGCTACTTATATACTTAATGGCTGTCCTACCAAAGCCTTGCAGTTTATAATTCCTTATGAAGCATGGCGATCACATGTACATTTTTGGTTGTATAGCTTATACTTTGGTGCCACAAATGCAACGAAAAATTTGAATGATAAGGTTGTTAAATGCATTTTTGTTGGTTATAATGCTGAAAGCAAAGGTTACAATTTATACCATCTGCAAACAAAACATATCTTGGCTGCATGAGATGTTGTGTTTGTGGAAGATTATGTTCATCCTTTGTTATCGTGTACCAGAGATAGTTTATGTAAGCTCACAAGACATTCATGACATTTTTGCCTCTTTTAATGGTGGAAATTTGTATGTAAATCCCAATGAGGCACATGTATAGCCTATGGGGTTTTTGAAAATGTTATGGACCAGCCTATTACTGATGTAGGTGTACATGATGTGCTTGATGTGGAAAGGGTTGTGAATGAGGAGGCTAGGGGTATGCCAAAATGGCCAGTGCATACTTTGTGTGATAGTAAATTGGATGCACCTATGTCTAGTTGTACTCATTCACGTTCTTACCATGCATCTTATGTGTCATATTGTTATGCTTTGGATGCTTCTAGTTTATGTGATGAGGAAGAACCTCTTTCTTTTGATGAAGCACAAAATTCAAAAAGTTGGATGGCTGCCATGCAATCAGAATATGATGCACTTATAGAAAATAACACATGGACTTTATCGATTTGCCTCCTAGCAAAAAGGCCATTGGTACAAAAGCCAGATGGTGAGATTGATCGCTTCAAGGCTAGACGTACTACAAAAGGTTATGCACAGCAAAAAGGTATTGATTATGAAGAGACCTTTGCTCCCACTCATCGTATGACTACTATCCATTTTCTATGTGTATTGGCAGCTCATTTTGGATGGAATGTACATCTAGCAAGCATTGTTACTGCTTTCTTGAATGGTGATATAAAAGGACAAGAAAATAAAGAGAACAACTGTAAGAAAGCTTCGTATGGGTTGAAGCAATCTTCTCATGCTTGGTATGAGAAAGCTGACACTTATTTGTTTAAATGAGGCTTTCATAACAGGCCAACTAAAAGCACTTTGTATGTCAAGCGTGAGGGTGATGTATTTCTCATCGTTGTTCTATATGTAGATTTTTGTTGATTACTGGTCCAAATGAGACACACATTGCTAAATTCAAGACTGATTTGAATGCTACTTTCAAGATGAAAGACTCGAGGCTTTTGCATCAACTTGGGCATATAGTTTAAGCAATGTGATGGAGGTATTGCTTTGTGCCAAGCAAGCTATATAGAGACATTTCTATGTAAGTTTGGACTTGAGGACTGCAAACCTATTGCTACTCCAATGGAAACAGGTTTGAAATTGAGTCTTCATGATGCTGGTAATCTTGTCGATATCACTCTTTGCCAAACTATTGTTGGATGCCTTATTAATGTATGCTATAAGAGGCCAAATATTCAGTTTGCAGTCTCACAAGTTAGAAAAATTATGCATAGCCCAAAGTCTAAGCATTGGTAGATTGTTAAGAGGATATTTTTCTACTTGAGTGGCACTTTACATCTTGGGCTATTTTATCCCAAAGGGAGATCAGACGCCAAATTTACATCCCAAAGGGAGATCATTGATGCAAGATTTCCATGCCTTTTTGGACTGAGATTGGACTGGTTGTTATGACACATGAGTGTCCACAAGTGGTTTTTATTTCATGCTCGACAGTTCATGCATATCATGGTTGGGAAAGAAGCAACCTATTGTAGACACTTTTAGTTGTGAAGCTGAGTACAAGGTAGTCTTCACAACTACAGTTGGGTGTGTATGGCTCAGATGCCTTACGGTAGTTGATTTGGGTGTTGGATAGAACACTACCAACATCATCTACACTAACATTCAGAGCACATTGGTAGTTGCAAGGAGCACAGTTTTTCATGCTCGCACAAAGCACATTGAGGTGCATTATCACTATGTCAGAGAGAGACTCTCATCATGAGAGATCTGCTTGGCTTATGTGGTGACACATGACAACCTTGCAGATCTATTCACAAATGCATTGCCTCCTGAGAAGTCCAAAGCTTTCCGCAAATCTTTGAGCTTGCTTTCCTTTGTGGATTGATCATGTCCTCAGGGCTTGACACTTCCCTATACACTATGTGCTAGCTCTTGTTCATCGCATCATTCCTAGGGGGATTTGTTACCATATATGTGGTAGTGATGTGTGTGAATACCTTAGGCCCGCCGAGGCATTTTTCCCCCTAACTCGGAGGTTTTTTCCTATGTGCGTTGTATATACATCCATCATTCGAGGGCTAAATTATCTTTCTATTGTGCAGTAAGAAATATACTCTCTATTATGTGCCTTGAGCTTCTTCCTCTTCTCCAAGATGTGTGTGCATCCATGCAACCCTAATTCCAATAGTCTACCCCTCAGTAAAATAATAATTCTAAGAGGAAACCAGTCATTGATGTACCACATGCTTTTTGGCATAAGGCTATCATGTGTGTTACATGTGTTCTAAATAGGTGTCTCACTAAATCATTGGAATCTATTGCTCTATATTAGACTTGTCATGGCAAGAAGGCATCTATTGGTCACTTGCAAGTGTTTAGTTGCTTGGCTTATGCTTTGCTACCTAAGTAGCACCGCAAAAAATTGTACAATAGGGCTATGAAATGTATTTTTGATGGTTGTAGTTTGGAGAGCAAAGTTTATCGGTTGTATCATCCGTGAACAAAGCTCTTCTCCCTCACACTCCGCACACGCACCACATTCGCACACTCTTCAATTGATATTAGAGCTACGACTTGGCGATGGCGGGGAGCATGGCAGTTTCGAGAGCTTCAAGCTATCGAGAAAGCTTGGAAGCTTTGTGAGAATGAAATGGGAGCTTGTGAGCTCAGCTAAGAGTGATGTATGCTCTTGTGGAAGCTCAAAAAATAATGTGGACGATAGTGTGTAGGTGAAGGTGTTGGCCTAAACATTGTGTGCATTGTAGCACTATTTTCAGATTCATTTTTTTCCTTGTAGATTGAAAATTTTGCTCATGATTTCCCTCTGTCTCCACATGATTTACAACTTTGCAGTAAGAACTTTTTCCTCATTGTTTTGCTGATAATCAACTCTTGTTAACTATATGCAGCAAATTTTAGGTTTTCTATTTTGTGCAGTATGCGATTTTGATGCACTTTTGCAAGCATGGCAGGTGCTCAAAGTTGATCAATGAATATTTTGATCGTGAATCTACTGCATACAGTTTACATGTAGTTATTGGTTACAGGTTCCAGGTACTTTTGGCAATTGAGACTTGCGTTACTGTGACAAATGCAGAGCACAAAGTGGTTACACTATTATGGGAGATTTTATGTGTTGATGCACTTGAGCACTATGAGTGCTAGTGAGCTCTTTCATAGTGTTTTCTCCCCATAGTGAGCTCCTTTTGTTCCAGAATTGGTGCATTTTTCTTCGGCATTGCTTTATGTACATTGCCCTTGTACATGCTAGACATTCATAGCTTCACTTATGGTAGTTGATATGTGTGACAATTCTGAGTCCAAGACGATGACTCGTGTGAGACAGCGGTCTCGTTCATATCAACACTTGAGATGTTGGTATTGTAGTCACACAAGGCACATTAGATTCCATTGCTTTAGACGCATGAGGTAGTGACACAAATGTACAGTGATGCAAATAGTTTTGACACAGACTAGAGAGGTGGCTCTGTATGCTAGTGACGGTGATATCACATTTACCTCTAGTTTTTCTCTTGCTTTTATGTCTAATAGAGGTGCCACTTGCTCTTGATGGCTACTAGATGAATATGCAACATTCCCCATCACATCATGTCGTGAGTGGTTTAGTACTTTTGCTAGTGGGAGCCTTCGTCTTGTGCATCTAGCTAAAGGATCGATATATGACATAAAGGGTGCAGAAGATGCATGCTTGTCATTACTCAACGATGCATCTTATATGCTACGACATGTGCATTATATTCCTAAGATTGCAGACTTTGATCTCCGTGAGATGCTTGAGAGACAGTGGATGTCAAGTACTACTTAGAGAGCAGTTCTTCTAGATGTATTGTGGTTCTCTAGTCATTGCAAGAGGATCCAGGATTGGTTTGGTCTACCCTATGCATGTATATGAGGTGCGAGATGGCATAGTCTCGATTACATTACAGTCATGTCAGTGAGAGACTAGAAACATATCTTTCGTGGATGTGTTGTGCATTACATGTCTATAGATACAAGACTTACAGTGGCCATGCTCTAGCGAGACATAGCAGGTTGATCCTCTAAAGATAGAGATACCTCCTATCATGAGCGATATGGATTTCTTTGACATGCTCATGCTAGGCTAATATGGTGATGTTAGGATATGTGGATACAATCCCTATGGACGATGAGGAAGTGACGACTACCCTGAAGTCATGATTGATGTGTCCATGCGTAACTAGTTTTGGTGGCGATGCAGTGAGCGTTGAGATACCTGCTACGAATAGATTGACAGAGGTCATTGCACCAGGCATTGATGCGATTGCCATGGATATGTTGGCAGAGATTACGTATATATCATCAGCCTTCGGGACTCTCATGTATGACCTCTTTGTGTCAAGACTCGACATAGCAGCTACAATGCGAGCGTTTGCAGTTTGGGTTGTCAGTCAAGTGATGATTTGACACTAGCATGATGCATCATGGAGTAGTGTAAGTCATCAAAAGATACTTGTAGGGTATTCATGCTGATTCTAGCAAGGATATATGCTTTTGCACACTCCTAGAGTTTATACAATGACATCTATCGACTTCAAGAGAGCCAGTGGATATAGGTTGAGACGAGATTCCTACCTATACTTCTTGTAATACTACTAGATTCTATAGTAGCACCACTTATCAACACATTTTCCTTTAAGTGGGAGAATGTTGAGGTAAAGACGGTATGCCTCTTATCCCGATCGGACACGCCAGAAGGTTCGATCATCCATCACGTACACACCTTATTCTTTCATGGATAGAAGAATAAAGGACTCTCACACACATATTGTGGTGAGTTGCTACACTCACATCATGTGTTCTCTTTCTCTAACTAGTTTGACCTTGCCACATAATTGGCTCTTAAGAATCCATTGTGTCATCTTCATTTGGTTTTTTTGTCTCTTGGTGACACCCATTTTCTATCGTATATAAGGCATTGTGCATTGGTATATTTCCATTTTCAACATCTTCCCCCATCTACGTTCATCTTCTATCAAAGGATGTTACACCTTGAAAAACATTCAATATAGTTTTCCAAAGGATACATGCATGCAAGCTTTAAGTGATAGCAAAATGTAATTGTCAAAAGATGTTGCCCACATCAAAATGCATACCGCACTACAAAAGCTATAATTTGCACAAGGAGCTTTTAGTAGCGTATCCTTTGGTAATTGAGAAAAGCTAATGTGTATTCCTCACATACTCACATAGATAATTAATTTGTGCTTAAAGAATAGCTAATTAATACATCGTGTCATTATTTTAAGGCATAAAGAATTACATAGATAATTAATTTGTGCTTAAAGAATAGCTAATTAATACATCGTGTCATTATTTTAAGGCATAACAAATGAGCAAAAGTCCAAATGACCAAAGTTTTACGTATAGATAATTAATACATACTCACATAGATAATTAATTTGTGCTTAAAGAATAGCTAATTAATACATCGTGTCATTATTTTAAGGCATAACAAATGAGCAAAAGTCCAAATGACCAAAGTTTTACGTATGATGTAATCTCTGAATCTACTATTGCACATGCCACATTCCATATTTTTGGCAGTAACTGATCTTATACAATAAAACAAACCATATTTCACAATAATGTCGTCCACAATGAGATCATAAAAAATATATCTCTTATCCAAAAACGTGAGAGCCACTCCGATCATGCGGGGTCAAAAATTAACACCTACTTTTGCTTGATCTTAAGTAGTGGAATATTCTAAAGTGTATAGGTGCTATAATTAGCAAGATTAAGGACAATTTTTGCAACTCCTTTTATCGAGAAACAGGGAGGGCCTTAATATGCTTAGTGGTGACCTCAAAAGAGTGGTTTTTGAGAGGGTTAGTGCCAAGTGATCTAGGGCCCCATTGGATGAATAAGGACCCAGATCCCCTTGGTAGAGACTTGCAAAGGGTCACTCGTGAGTGGGTCAGTACCAAGCAATTGATGTCCCACTTGGTTTGTATTCTTCTTGGTAGGGACCCATCTAGAGTCTTTCTCTAGGGGTCATTTTCAAGCACTTGAAAGCCCCTTAAATTCTTGCTAGCCTTGTAACAATCATTGATTTTGTTATTCATAGTTAATACCAATTTTCGTAAACTTCAAAAAAAAATTGGTGGATCCTCACACAAAGGAGAGATCCCAAAGATCAGACATGCATAGGTAGGTTCTCTATAGGCCCAAGCAAGGCAAAAATATCAAGCACAAAGGAGGGTCTTACAAAAGGTAGATGCAACCCACAATCTAGTTGATGCCTTTGCAAAGGCTTGTGCAGAAGGTTTGTGAGCAATCAAGGATGGGAATGCACTGGACCTCGTCCGCATTGCTTTGTTTGTAGGACGCAACTGAATAGGGGTGTTGGCTTACATAATTTGTTTATAAGATGCTTACTTTTTTGTTGTAGATGGTTCTTGGGTTACAACTATTATTTAAAAATCCCACATAAGAGACTATCCATTGGGTAAATAAATGTTAAAAAAACAACACATTTCTTATTTACAGTTTGGCCTGCATTGTGGAAAACTAGCAGGAAGTTCAGCTTCAAGTCTACCTGATCAAAGGCATATTGTATAATACCTTCTATGGCACTCATGTTGAATTGACAACCCTTAAACTCTTTAATATGTCCCTTGAATGGCTCCACAAACTCATTAGCATTTTACTTCTTCATTTTTCGTGTAGATAAAAGTATCCAACTCTCAATTGCAATCTTAGAAGGTATTCATGTCACATTGTCTATACTATAGAAATGGTTGTGGGTGGCTTTCTAGAGTTGTCATGTATTGTAGCAAGAGACAAAAGAGGACAGGATGATATATCCAAGGGCATGAACAACATGAGAAGGTGAGGGGCGTAGAGAGGATGAGAGTCAAAGGCATGGTGAGAAAGTTTTGAAATGGCAATGAAGCTATGTTGAAGAAAGGGACGTGACCTAGATTTGGGAGAAAAGTTGGAGATCCTCCATGATTAGGAACCATTCTTGTGTAGCTTCAAACTTTGTGCACACTAAAATTTGATGTAATATAGTATTGATTTTTGATGAGGTGAATTTGAGTTTTATTTCACTTTAATCATACAATTCTAGCTTGAAAATGCCAAATATCTCAGGTACAGAACCCTCCTCATTGGATATATGCTACTCTCTCTCTCTCTCTCTCTCTCTCTCTCTCTCAAGAAAGGACCAAAAGCTAAGTCCATATTTCTTACAATGATTCAATTTATTATCAGCAACCAAAAGGGAGAGGGGTACATCATCATTGTCATCTATAGCCATTAGCTTTGAAACAAAAACAAAAATTTTCTCGATATACATAAGTGACATACAAAAAAAAAGAGCTAGACAACCCACCTAAAGAGGGCTTATAAGCGTCTTTTATACACAACACAAACCTATTTAACCTTTTACACCAATAGAAAAGTTAGCCTCGAAACATTGATGACACTGGTGAACATTGAGGCCAAAATGAGATGATCATCCCAGCGATGGGGTATAACACCACTTGGTGAATGTCCATGAAATCCTAGTAGAATTGATTGATGGTGTCATGACATTGTCCAATAGAACACAAGAGTATCCAATATGTAATAGTACTAGTATATGAGATACACAAGTGAGCCTACTCATATTTACAATGCATTCAAAAAACCCTCTGGTGAAAAAAAGACAAAACCCACTGTCGTGCGCATAACTCCTATGGCATAAATGGCTTCTTCGCATTTTATAAAAATTTTAAAAGATTGATATTGTTTCTAAGAATCCATACCTGACTTTGAAAGTCCAATTGTCCTTTTTTGACAAGTTGTTGGATTAGGTTGTAGATTGTGAACTCCAACCAAATTTCAAACATTGGCTAGTATTCTTGACTTTGTTCAGATTTTCGAGTTAGACATAAGAAACATACACGAGTGGAAGAAGAACTTCAAACCCTCCAATTAAATTTGTGGTACTTCGAATTTATTTTCTACTCACTAAAGAACCATCATATGTTCGATAAGTTAGCACAACGAGCCTTAAATTAAGACATAACTTGAAGAAAAAAATTGACTACGAAGTTTGCAGCAGGCAGCTCTCTAAGTTCTTCCTATAAGATGCTTCATATCACACAAGACATACACATGCACACACACACACACACACAACACATGTAGTCTAGGTGTGTGGAGAGATTCGTCTACAAGTGGACGGCCTATGGCTTGAATTCTCTCTTGAAGATTAGAGGGTGATCCAAGTTCAAGTCCAACCATAGCATCATTTCATCCACACACTTTGGGTGGTAACTTGGACAGGCACTCCGCCTTTCCAAGGTCATACACTCTTAGGGGCCTAGTTCACAATGAGTCCACAAGAAGAAGATTCATATCCCCACAATGATGATTTCATGATCGACTTTGAGGAATACAAGATTCCACCTTTGATGCCTCATAGGCATTTTACACATGTGTGTGTTGTTACTTGATTAGCTATAGCGAAGTGGCCATTGAATTTGGTGTCATTGCATGACCAACTTTGGCATGGTTGACTATTGGAGTGTGATCAAAACGTTGGGTAGCCAGATCAATTACTACAATTATGATAGTCACAATCTAAATTCATCCTAACATGTGGCATGTGACAACTCTTGTTGTCAACTTGCTTAGACCATGTATGCACACCCTCCAACTATGGCGCTTTGTCCCAAGGCATGGTACTTCCGTTGATGTACCAGTCAAGGCAAAACGCAAGCATGACCAAGTAATCCAAACATGTAGCAGTGATGGACATGTATTTATATTAACATGTAATATGGTACTTTAGCTGCTTACAATCGAGGCAAAATGCAAACATGACCAAGTAGTCGAAACATGTGGCAGTGATAGACATGTATTTATATGTAATATGTATATATAATATACATATGTGTTTATATATATATATATATATATATATATATATATATATATATATATATATATATATATATATGTATATGTATATGTATATATATATATGTATATGTATATGTATATATATATATACATATATATATATATATGTATATATATATATATATATATATGTATAGATATATGTATATCTATATATATATATATATACATATATACATATATATATATACATATATATACATATATACATATACATATACATATATATACATACATATATACATATATATATATATATATACATATACATACATATATATATATATATATATATATACATATACATATATACATATATATATATATATATACATATATATATATATACATATATATATACATACATATATATATATGTGTGTATATGTATGTATATATATATATATATATATATATACACATATGTATGTATATGTATATGTATATATATATACATTTATTGGTATGTAATATGGTACTTCAGTTGCTGTACCAATTGAGGCAAAATGCAAACATGACCAAGTAGTCTAGACATGTGGCAGTGATGGACATGTATTTATATATAATATGTATATTTAATATACATGTGTGTGTGTGTGTGTAGCTGTTTTAACATAAATAATAAGACATAATTGAACTTTTACATTCAAAAGACTGATGGCTCCAGAGAAAGGAAAATGATAAGTACAAAAACAACTCAGTCTTAGAATTATCATTGTACAATGCTTATAAGAATGATGCCTCATTCCAGTATACAAATATCAGAAGTACTTCCCCCACAATAGGTGTAAGTATAATCATGTGTAGACAATTGCTTTAAGCCAAAAAAACTTCTAAGATAAGATAGAGCCTTGGATGTGTTTTACACGTATCAATGGACTATACTAGTTGTTATCCATGTCCATCTTACAACTTTTTTTAACTTACAAGCACAGTCCAAAGTACTTATGTGTTCCATATATATTTTTAAATTAAAAATGTTTTATTACCCTAAAGTTTATATTTCTTGATTTTTTAGCATAAATATTATTCTGATTAGAAGACATAACCCCTTCTAATCCAAGTGTCTCATCCCTCATCAACATCTTATCAGTCTTTTTCTTTGTCAGATCAGTGAAGCTCCATTTCCTCTTGCGTTTTTCAATACATGAAGCCATAAAGTAAAGAAGCCTAAGAAATCTTTAAACATTCCATTAATAGTACAAGAATATCAAACTTGTTTTTGTTTATTTAGGAGAGATATAGTATATGCCCATTAGGATTCATGGAATCCAACATTCCCATCAATTACACTAATTATACACCTCTAAGCAAACCAAGTGGTAGAGAACCCTTAATGTAGACGCGGTATCCAGCCAGAACGAATGTCAAACCATGAAGCAAAAAGGAACAGTTGCCTTTAAAGGCTTTTTTTAAACTATACCCGACCTTGTGAATGCCAAAAAAGTGTTTTGTAACACATCATCAAAACAACCAGTATCAAACAAGTCCAACATCAGTACATTTCCAGGGCATACCCCCAAACCCCAAACAATCAGTATCAAAAAAGTCCAACACTAGTACGCAATCGGGGCATACCCCCCAACTCACATTTAGTCAGTATTTACGTGATCTGTATCAAGTTAGAGGAAACAACTAGTAACAGTAAATAGTCCAATACCAGTAAATATCCAGGGTATACCTCCCATCCCCAAAAGATTTTTTTGAACAGTATGCAAACACAGTACGTCTTCTATCCATGCATTGAATCATTAGAGTATTATATTGTCAAGCCAAGCGGCAACAACCACTATAACGTACCCCAATATTTAAGGTATAACTTAATCAAACCAAAGAACATTTATGCAGAGCTACTCAGAACCAAAAACCAGTTGCGAGATCATAGCCTGCCCAAAAACCATTCAACCATTACCACCCACATACTATCAAGCATAGCCAGCCCACAAAGTGGACCTTATCAAGCTAAGCAACGGGGATCAAGATACCACACATCCAGTAGTGCCTCGAACTATCAAGCAAAGCCAACCAACATAGTGGGCCTTAAGCGACAAAGTACACCAACCAATAAGCCCGGTTGTTTATATTATCCTAAGACAAGTATGAAAAAAGGAGATAAAAACCATAATATCAAGCTTAGTAAACAGTAGCCAACCTGTGTTGGTTGAATTGCAAGCTCCATGATTGGTACAGCAGAGAGTGAACAAACACACACAGTCCTAACTTTTTATGCAAGTAAAACACACACAAGGCTAAGTGAGGGGCAGAATGCACCCTCACCTCTTTAAATAGAAGGTAGATCACGATCACTCATAGTGAGTAGCGCGCAGAATCGTTATCATCCCAAGCACTGAGTAGGCCAAGTGCTACTCCTCCTGGGGAAGCCACAACATGTAACCGCCTCTAATGCGGTCTGTCATAGTAGAGAAGAGCAGCCATTGCACCTTTAGCAAGGCAAGATAAGTGAGGCCCAATTATGGAGTAAGAAATTTTTAACCATGTTAATAGTTGCCAACTAAGGACTTCGAACCATCATAACCCTATAGGAGTTCCTTCCCACAATGGATACCGACTTAGTGTAGCTAAGAAAGATATAAAGCCATATTTTTAGTGGAAATACATAGCCAAAACGACAACAATAGGGGGTAGTTTAGTTTTTTTTTTTTTAACCATAGACATAAGACAAGTACCAATGTGTGTGTGTGTGTGTGTGTGTGTGTGTGTGTGTGTGTGTGTGTAGAGAGAGAGAGAGAGAGAGAGAGAGAGAGAGAGAGAGAGAGAGAGCAGCCTGTTTGAACGAGAGTTCATAACAATGCAAAAGTCAACTGTAATTTTGAGGTAAAAGGTAGTGGAACAAAACTAAGAACATACCAAGACAAGCCCAGATTCACCCTGAACAAAAAAAGCAAGGTATAAACTCATGGTTGTCACCCACAAGACAATATAACCATCAACTCCATGTATAATATTGACAAAATACTACAACATCCCCACTGACATCTTTAGTACCCAAGAGTGGGTGTACACTAGGTACCAACATAAGCTCCCACGCAGCCACACCATACACACAAGCATATATCAATACAAAGATCTACGTACTTGAGTTTCTGCCACACCTCTAGAGATGAAGGGCAGACTTACGATAGTGAAGCCTAGCACTAAGAGAAGTTTAAATAGGATAAATTAGCACAAAAATGGGGTAGTTGACGGGGCATGTGCACCAAAAAGATAGAAAGAATCAGCACAATATCCACTGACATCACAACATGAAGTTCGCATGTCTGTTATACGACAAAAATATAACAAGATGAATTCAAGAAAAGCCCTGATTCACCATTAATGGAAGTGCAAGGTCTAGACTCATGGTAGTCACCCACAAGCAATATAACCATCAACTACATCATACATTGTATTGACTAAATACTAAGACATCCCCACTAACGTGATCAGTGCCCAATAGTGAGTGTAGAGCTAGTGGTACAAAACTAAGAGTCCCTATTGTTTGCATATGCCCAAAATTGTTCACCGATCCTATATACACACACTGTCACACTCCACCTTGCAACCCATAAAGTCCTTAAGCCGGTAAAGTGTCTTTATATTCTGCAGCACTTGACAGACTACCTGAAATAAATTATTTGCACCAATGCATCCAGGCAGTGAAGTGTTTCTAATCACTATTTCCATAACATCAATATTCATGTAAGCCGAGACAGAGAAGAAAAAAGAGCATGTCATAGCACAAGTTTGTTTGTAAACTGGCAACGACTGGATTAAGAACACCGCACTTGAAAAGAGCAGCAAGTAAACACCTACCTACACATTTACAAAGCATTTGCATCCAAGCCAAGGTTGGAGTGATAGGTGAGCAACCTTCACCAAAATTGCACATCATCAGAAACCTGGATAAGCAGAAAAGGCTTGCTTACTAATGAGATGAGAAAACTCCCAAGCTAGAAATTGTATGTGTCATCCTCTCCATTGAAGTAATCAGCCCCTTTCCAATCTCGATCGTAGCCTCTAGTTTCTTTTCTTCCAGTTGAAACCTCTTCTCTGCTAGCTTCAATTTCCTTTCCTCTAACAAGAGCTTACGCTCGCTGAAATCATTGACTTTGCTCTTGGCATTCTTTGACGGACCATTTTGCTCCATTTTCTCCACCTTGTACACACCATAAACTATCCTTTTCTTCTTCCCCTCAGGGGGCGTTGCTTTAACAGAGCCCCGTGGTGCCACTTTCCGCTTCTCACCAGCAGAAGCTAAAGCCTGGTCATCCACAACTGAGGGGCTTTCTTCAACAGCTGGAGTTGTCTGTTGAATCGGCTCAGACCCAACATTTGTGACTGCCTCCACTGCAACAGAAACATTGAAATGATCAGCACCCAGAATGCAAGAGCCCAAATACACTTATTCAATGCAAGAGAACATTGTCAAAGAGACCCTTCCATTGCCACCTGAATCGTCGACAATTGAGGAGTCTATTACGATGGTGGTCAGATCAATCGACTTCAGAAAGCCAAATCGAGCAGCCATTGCATCATACAGCTCCTTGTCAAATACCCGTGGAAAGCCTTCTCTCTCTCTTTCATCACCCTGCATTGCCCAGAAGCTGCTTTTGCCTGGAGGAGGTTGCTTTTCCCAATCTGTGATCTTTCTAAATGCCAGCCAAATTCTTTCCCATTTGTCCTTGCATTGAGAAGCGGACTTATTCGAACCCATGGCCCTGCAAAACTCGGCAACCTCATCCCACCTCTCAGGTGGAACTCTTGCCTTTTTTCCTATCTTCTCATTCTCCATATCCTCGTTTTCATACTTGTCAGCCTCAGCTTTTTTTGCATTGAAGAGGGCCATGATTTCATTGTGGCTCCAATGACAACGAGAACGCTGGGCAATTTTTGTTGGGCCTCCATCAAGCACCGACTTATCTGAAGGAAAGTCCAAAACACCATCTGACATAACAATATCTTGGCCTGCACCCAGCCCCATATCTCCATGAACACCTGGACTTATGTCAAAGTCTCTTTGTTCTGTCTGAGCTGAAACTCTTTCAAAAGCATTTGGGGCTCTCATGATGTGCTGAGAAAGCTTCTGTGAAGAGTTCAAATCCAAAGGCATTTCACCTGCACGATCTGTAAAACCAAGGTTTGGGAAGGGGCTTAAACGAATTGTCTGTGGCGATGTGGACCCTGGTATTTGAGACATGTTAATAACAGAGTGAGGATTGGCCATCCTAAAGCGAAGGAGCAAGTTAATAGTTGAATGACCTGCAACCACAGCCAAAGAATAACACACATAAATCCAAAGAATATCAGCTTACCAAAGCTCATAATCATCATAAATGGAAAGAAAGAAGCAATAGAACAAAGAACTGCATCATAAAATGGTGGTGACAATCTGAAGGGATATTCAAGCTCCTCTGTTTGCAGTAATGGTATCTTTTGGCTGAGAATATTAAGTGTATATAAGCCTAACAGCCTTCACCCAAGTTTTTCGTTGGCATGTTGTCCTTTGATTATTCTCAGTTAAATAAATACTCCCTACTTAAGAATGCTAGGCTGTGATGGTAAGTCAGGGACACCTCAAGTGCTTTCAGAGCTGTTTCCTGACATTTTTTGATCTCGGCTTCACTTAGATTTCATCTTTATAACTAACTCTTGACTAACAAGCTGATTAGCTATTCATAAAAGCAGACCCACTTCCTTCCTCCAGTATTGGCTCATTTGCCATCTCTCAAATCCTACGATAGCACAGCCAAATCTTGCCATTAATGTCCCACAAGTTCTGACGAGTTACGGACACAACCTTGGAGAATCAAGGCTATTCAGTTCAAGAACCAATAAGCTGCAACGTATTACAGTCTATGATGTAATAAGTTTTATGAACATACCAAATAGAGTAGACTCATTAGAGCATTTCATCACATTGGGTGCAATCCACCCAGGGCAACATGAAACGTTTCATGGTTTCATACGTTTCAAGGTTTTGAAACATTTTGCTTCAGAGCAAGAAAAAAGCAAAACAGGTTTTGTAATAATATGTACATATTTATTTATGTATTTTGGTTTATATTTACACACACAGACATACACTTACCTATATACGTGTATGTGCGTGTGGGTGTGTGTGTGCGCATATGTATGCGTGTATGTACACAGTGCACACCCACATCTATATTTATAAGCACACACATTAGGTGTGCATGCATGTATAGGTACGTATAGGTACACACATTAGGTGTACATGCATGCACACACATTAGGTGTGCATGCATGTATAGGTACGTATAGGTACACACGCATACATACATTTACGTTTATTTCTTTCTACACATGCACGCACACTCAAATATTCATAGACATGTATAAAGAGAGATTGGGCGCCCACTGCGTTGGAAGCTTGAAAAAACAAAACAGCAAATATCAATTTTCTTGCATTAGAAAAAACCAAATCTATTTTTTTGTTTATGTCTACATAAACTCTATATTTTTGTATCATTATGTTGCTATATAATGCCCAAAACTAGTTGAATACAAAGCTCTTGTTACAAAAGTTTAAACCTCAAAGTCTCAGTTGTTTCATTAAGTTTCGTGTTTCTACCGTTTCGCCAAAACCTTCAGGGTTTCATGCTTAATGCTGCAAAACTTGAAACCTGAAAAAGGCTTGCGTTCTGGCCATTTCACCAAAACGTGGGAACGAATCGTGAGTTTCAAAGCTGCAAAACGCGTTTTTATGTCACATTGAACCACCTACCATCAAGGACTTTGTTTTTTGCCAGAGTTTACGATGAGCAGCTTTAGTGCTGCACATATAATTGCTCACCAAAACCTTATCGTATTCTGAGGATACTAATGGTATCATATTCTTTTGGCTTGTGAGTCGCTTTGTGTCTAATTGGAGGAGCACATGCCATTCCTCCTAACAGAGGCAGCTACCTAGGCATAGCATGAATGTTAGGAAGGAGCACATCTCTGACTTGTATGTATCATATAGTTTCCAAGCGTTTGAGCAAACAAATATACTAAGAAGCAATGACAGTGGTGATACATGATTACTTTGGCAGATTTAAGGTTTGGGTTCACTTTGTGGACCCATGGCTCTCACATGGTTGCATACACAACTGTGGCCACTTATTTACGGCCCAAAGAGGGGAAGTCTGTGTATGACCCCGAGTGGGCAACAAAATAGTGCTACAACAAAGAAGGGGCTAATACCCTATAGAGACGCTTAAAACCGTCACAATGTAGAGTAATCGCACATTTAGATCACGCATGAGAAGAGGGAGAGAGCGAAAACACAAAAAAGATGGAGAAAGAGAAGTGACCATCTACTCACAATGATGCAGCATATGTACAAGAAGGAAGGGAAAACTGACCCAAGAAGAAAGGTAGTTTTTTTTTTTTTTTTCGGGGGGGGGGGGGGGGGGGGGGGGGGGCATGTAGAGTTTTTGCATCAAATCAGCCATTGAAGATTTCAGCCCTCAGTTCAAACTTCAGCCACCATTTTCAAATTTTCAGCATAACCTCGTCGTCAGTTACAGATTTTGCATTTTCAGCCCTAAGCCTCGCAAATCCAAGCACGTACAGCAAGATCCCATCAGCATCTCAACATCTAGGACCATTGTATCAACATTTGTGCAATTTAAAGCAAACATTTGTGCAATTTAAAGCAAATACCTCTCTAGCGATAGAGAGGGGGTGTCACAAACTGATGGCGTGGCTTCACAGGGCTCGGGAAAAGATAGGTTCGCTTTATCCAAAGCCTGTTCAGAATGAAAAATGGCCGTCTCAAATTTGAGCGAGAAGGTTCTCAAGCCGGTTCAAATTATGGAATTTGTAGTTATAATATGAGATTTTTAGAGTGATTATCCCTCTCAAATTTAGAGTTAGCCTCCTCATATGCACATGAAGAGGTTCCAAAGCCGGCTCCACAAGAAATGTTTCCCGAGCCCTACCACCCGTGACAGGACAAGTGACGTGGCAGGCTGTACGGAGGTCCTGTAAATTGTGTCAACTGCTGACATGGCTGCTGTACGGTTTCTCCGCAAAAAAAGCGTTGACTGCTGACGTGGCTGCTGTACGGATTTCCGCCAATTGTGCTGGCTGCTTTTTGGCAGTTTTTGGGACCAGATGCTTTTGGGACAAAGTGCTTTTGAGTTTACTGCTTTTGGGGCTCTGCTTCGGGGCATCCCTTGTAAGAATAAATAGATCCTAGGGACCTCACTCTGCAGAGCATCTAGACGCAAAGTCTGAGAGCAGAGGTCTCGCGAGTGTTGTACTTTGGTCAAGCATTAATAGAAAAATAAATACCGAAAGGGGCCCCAGATTTTGGGGCCAATACCTCTAGGCACGGAACTACGCCGAGCCGTGTCTGACTCTCTCTCTCTAATTTGAAAGTGTGATAAAGTTGTGAAGTATTTTAAGAGATTCTCTCGTGTGTCGTGCCCGATTCCCGACTTACGGTGCCCAAGTCTGTAACAAGCGGGCCCTTGGAGGGGGGTTTGGAACCCCATCTGGTGTTAAGTCTCCTTCTCTCTCTATCACTCACAGTATCATTCTCTCTTCTCTCTTTCGCTTTTGCACATCTATTTCATGAACTAAAAGGAACTCTCTCAAGTAAAAGGAACCTTGAGTACGCACTGAGCACTCAAGTGATGTGACGAGTATGCCCAAAGCTTGCTCATCTTTGGTGTGAAAGTGGTTTGACCACACCACAACTATGTTTTTATTAAATACCCTTTTGTCTTAGCCTTGCCATGTGTGGAAAGCCCTGACCATTGAGCTTATATGTGCCCTTCTCCCCTCCCATAATGGTGGAGTGAATGCGAGTGTCAGGAGGTATAAGGAAGGTCTTATCCACTATGTAAACGGGTAGTGTCTAATCCTCTACAAGGGAGTGTAAATGCGGTACACATAAATTGCATAGGAAAAGGGTGTAAGGTTGCCAATGGTGAAGTCACTCTTCACAAAAGGGGAAAGTTGTGAAGCACCTCTTCACATAAGGTGGATTATTTTGTGTGCACAAGAAAAGGTTTTGTTAAAGATATCATAATAACACATGTACACACAAAAAGAAACTTTGGAACTTGTGGTTGGGCTAAGATCTCAATTGGGATAGTGATGTGAGTGTGATGTGCATGTATAGTGATTGTCGTCTTTGTGCAAGTGTTGGATATCACTGGTCTAGTCCATCAATACTTAGTCAGTGTCTACTGAACTAGTTTCTTTCCTATGTCTGTTTTTGCATAATCCAGGGTGATTACAATTCTTTCAAGAGGGGGGTATGTCACAAAACAATGGCGTCGCATGGCCTATTGGGCAAGACCCAGCCAAGGGGCCTAAATCCTAATGGAAACGATAGCAGAAGTGCTAACTTGCAGGTTCTTGTCACAAAGTGATAACTTGGCATGCCCAACTAGAAGAGAAATGGTTGAGTGGACAAGAGACAACAACCTTGAAGAACATACAAGCACCAACCCGAAACCCTAAAAGACACAAGCTTGCACGTTGAAACAAGTTTCCGTAACTCGCCCTGACATGCTGACGTGGTAGATCGTACGGATGCTGACGTAGCAAGGCCTGTACAGATTTTCCGTGTCCTATGCTGGCTGTGCCACATGGCATGTTGTACGGAATTCCGCGATTTGCGCTAGCTTTTGGGAGCAGATGCTTTTGTGGTTCAGTGCTTTTAAGCCTGATGCTTTTGGGGCTCTGCTTTTGGGCATCCTTTGTACTGTTTATAAGAGCCCTTGGGCCCTCCCTCTGCAAAGCATATGGACGCAGAGTCTGAGATCAGAGGACCCTCGAGAGTTGTACCTTGATGTGATCAATAATAAAGAAATACCGAAAGGGCCACCAATCTTTCGGGCCAGTGCTTCTAGGCACAGAACTCCGTCGTGCCGTGTGTGTGTGTGTGTGTGTGTGTGTGTGTGTGTGTAACCCTAGATCTCCCTTGCCTTGCCTCGTCCTCCTTCACGCTTCCCCCACCCTCCCCCTAGGCGAGGGGCTGCCTTGTGGGGGGGCATCAACAGCCCCGCCCTCAACGAGGCTCGACTCCGCCCTGCTGTCGCCCAGCCAACGAACCTCAACTCTGCTCGCCCACGAGCCCGGCGCCACAACTGAGCTCGACTCTGTGCTGCACTGCCCGCCCACGAGCCCGGCACTAGAACTGAGGCTCCAGTACCGCCAACGAGACCTACTGCCAGGCCCGTGGGGTCCGCTCCGCTGCCCCTGTTCGTGGAGTTCGACTAGCTCCTGCTCTGCAAACGAGGCTCGAGCGCCCATGGCTATGAGAAAAGAAAACCTTCCAAGCAGCAAGTAAAAACAGTGCAACAACCTTTTTTTTAGCCCAAGCAACATAGGCATAGGTTCCCTTGGGTGTGCCTTTCGGGCAACAAGCATGGCTACTTGGGCCTCATCCCAAGGTAAGCTGACCTTTGCCGGGGTTGTGGCGACACCCCCGAAGATGGACAGCCCTACCCGCCTCCAGAATGAAGTCGAAAGGCTCCGCAAGGAGAACAATGAGCTCAAACAAAGACTGATTGCCATCAAGGCTAGGCTCACCGTAGTGGAGAACTACAAGAAGGAAGAGATGGAGCAGATGGAAGTCAAGTTCAACGAAACAAAGGCAAAGGTAGAGACCTCTCTCACCAAGACGGTCAAGAACCAAATGCGAGGTCATCCTTCACAAGGTCGACGATCGTGTGGCGTCCACACTACACGAACAACAACGACAAGATGATATAGCTCCCAATGTCCGCATTGGTGGGCTCCCAAGCGACTGGAAAGGTGACGGGGATCTCAAGCTCGAGTCCTTTTCATGCATCCAATCAACAACCCACATGATATAGTGGGATTTAGCCACAATCAACTCCATTACACACGAACATCGTACTAACCATGCAATCATCGCTTTCAAGACCAAGGCGGACCGAATCAAACTCCTCGAGCAATCGAGGCTTCTTAAAGACACTAAAATTTGGTTTGCAAAAGACCTTACTCCCGCCCAACTCAAGCAGAAGAAGGCCGAACTCCAAGAGATGCGAGAGGCACGCACGGCAGGAAAATGGGCAGTTTATGGCGGAGGCAAAACCATTATCCAGGAGTTTCGAACTCCCAAACCGGCCCCCCCTTCATCCACCCCTCCTTAGGCTTTGTCCATTCTATCTTCTCTTTTTGTTCACCCCTCGTTGGACCCTCAGTCCCTAACTGAGATGTATCTGACAACCCCCTTGCACTATTTTGTGTTCGGTCCCATAGGTCATATCTGACCTCCGTGGACGATAATTCAATCTCTCTCTCTCTCTCTCTCTCTCTCTCTCTCTCTATATATATATATATATATAAAATATAATATATATATATATATATATATATATATATATATAATATATATATATATATATATATAAGTTCAGTGATTTTTGGAGTTCTTGTTCGTGTGTTGCTATTGATTCCTCGCTTGGAGTGTCCAAGCCTATAACATTCTGGTTCGAGTGGCCCAAAAAGGGGGTTAGGGTTAAAAACCGATCGAGGGGCCTAAACCATTGTGAAAATAATGCAGGATCCTCAACTTACGTAAGAAGAGCTAACATGGCAGGCCGTGCGGATTTCCACGAATTGCGTTGATGACGTTGCAAATCACCTTGGGCTTTTTGGGACACCAAATTTTGGCCCTAATGCTTTAGACTTGTGGCTTTTCATGTAATTGTTTTTAGGATAAGCCAGGGGCCAGTGTACCCAAGGCCTCACTTCTGCTCAGATTTGGCTTGGAAGCCTTGAGAAAAGGACCTTCGGACATTGTACTTTGTGAATCATAATAATAAAGAAATATCGAGAAGGGGTGCCAGTGTTTGGGGCCAGTGCATCTAGGCGCGGAACGACGTCGACTCTCTCTAGGTAATTTGCAATTTTCTCACATGTGTTGCAGTATATATTTGGCTTGGAGTGTCCAAGTCTACTACAACTTGTAGACCCTTGGCCGAGGGGCCTAGAATCCTAAATTAAAGCAAAACCAAGCAAAACCAACACACAAACTAAAATTACGTATCTGCTAATCACGTGGCATGTTGTATGGACCATCCCGGATTTTTCATTGACAGTATGTACGGATTTCCGCATTTTGTGTTCCAGTCATATGGGTGCCAAATTTTGGACCAACCGCTCTTAGACCTACTGCTTTTCATGTAACTGCTTTTGGTAAGGCATGGGGCCTTTAAATAAGCCTTGTGGGCTCTCTTTGGCATTCTAATTTCTAGCCGCGGGAGAGCAGAGCAAAGCCACAAAGTTGTACTTTGTCCAAGAAATATAAAGAAATCCCGAAAGGGGCGCCACAATTTGGGGCCACTGCAGTCTGGGAGTGGAACTCTGCCACTCCGTGTCTCGTGTGGATTCTCTCTCTCTTTCAGTTTACTTGTTTTAAAGTGTTTAGAGTCTGTTTAATCTGCACTTTTCCCTTGGCACGTGGTGCCCTCCCACTACATTGGTATCAAAGCTTCAATCATGTGCTTTTCTGAAAGCATGCCGGTCCTCCCAAGAACAAAAAGAGCAATGTGGCGTTTTTGGATTCCTACGGTTCTTCCTCGACGAACTTTGTGACATACTCTCAAGGCATCCTCAACATAACCTCCTGATTTTGTTTTCAACAATTTTTGAGCTACATGTTGTCTCCTATACTGCCTAAGGCTATTCCTCCTACGCCTCCGGCACCAGGAAGCACAATGGCCTCTACCCGAGTTTTCAAAAACATGGTACAACCATATGATGTTGACCTTGTGCAATTGCCTCTGCCACAGCTGTTGCCACCACCTCCCCCACCGCTACCTGGATACAATGGTTGGTGGAGTTCTGTCACAAACTGCTGACGTGTCAAAAGCCCTGAAGAAGGGAGCCAACTTACACATGCCGGCCGAGGGGCCTAAACCCTAAGAAGAACAAGTAGCAGAAGAAGAAGTCCTACCAACTTATGGGGACCCCGTCCGATGGGGCCCCAGTGACATAAAGGGAATAAAATAAAGCAAGACTCACACACACTCATGCAAAGCTGATGACGTGGCAGCTGTACGGAAGTTCCGGAATTTACGTTGGCTGATGATGTGGCAAGCTGTATGGATTTTCGCGTTTTGCGTTGGCTGATGACGTGGTAGGCTGTACAGACTTTCATAAATTACGCTGGCAGTTTTTGGCATTGCTTTTTAGATGAGAAGCTTTTGAGTTTTGAAGGCTTTTCACTGTAACTGCTTTTCAGGCCAAGGGCCTTTAAATATGAGGTTAGGGCTCATTCTCTTGCATGCTTTCTGGAGAAGGTGCAAAGTCTGAAGTACCGGCTTGTACTGTGTTGATGCAATATAAAGAAACACCGAAAGGGGCGCCAAGGTTTGGGGCCAACACTCTCAAGGGTGGAATTCCGCCACTCCATGTCGCGTGTCATCTCTCTCTCTCTCAATTCAGTTGTTATTGAAGTGCTAAACGTTTGTTTCAGTCTGTTCTTTTCTATTGGCACGTGGTGCCCGTCTTGTGATAGTGGTATCAGAGCATCAGGCGTGTGCTTTTTTGAAAGCATATCTGTCCTACATAAGAGCAGACAGAGCTATTGGAATTTTATTTGAGGTATCTTCGGCCTCCGACCCCTCTGAAAGCATACCGGTCCTACATTCCAGCCACCATTCGGCGGTTGCGCACTCCAGAGGGGGTGGTGAGTTGTGGTTTGCTATGGACACACCGATGCACTCATCAGAGGAGTTCACATAAGATATGGCCATGCTCATGGCTTATGGAATTCCGACATTCCCAGAGAAGACACCACCATCTTGGGTGGACAGACACTTACCAATTGACCTCGACACGTCAGATCACTTGCTTACGCAACAACATCTACATGGACTTAGGGAGAGGATCTTGGATCTCTTCTTGGACAAGTTCATTGCTTGGATCTACAGACTGGAGTGGACTTCAGTACTTTGGACTCTCTTTGAGAGTTTACCCGCGAGATGTGGGAGATCAGGCATCCCGCAACTACATTCGAAGTCACCCAGAGCTTGACTTGGATGGTAGTGCAGTTGCTCTTCTACACTCCTAATCATTTGGATTGCTACCTTCAGAGTTGCTTACACTCAGCCTTAGTAACCTTACAGCAGACTTATCCCAAGACCTAGGTAGTAGGCCACTCCCAGATCAGTCACATTGAGAGCCACACCGAGATGCGGTTTGGTGGCGTTGTTGGTGCGGATTTTGTTTTGGTTGACACCAAAGGATTGGAGGTGAGATACAGGCAAGATGGCGCAGTCAGACTGGTCTGGCCTTTCCTCTTCACAGAGGTTCTTCATAGCGCAGACTCCTTCATCTGGCTTTCCCTTCTTCATACAGGATGATTACGGTGCAAACAACTTCGTCTGACCACACCTCTTCTCAAAGGCCCTTCACAACGCAGACTGTTGAGTCTTGCTTTCCCCTCATCTTGGATTACCCTATGTACTGACAGGACACCATTCGGTGGTGGTACGTGCGGTCTATCAATGACTGCTGCAGCTTTCGGTAGCTTCTACAATGCAGACTGCTTAGTCTGGCTTTCCTTGTTTCGGAGGACGTTTACGGCACAGATTACTACATCTGGCCTTCCTAGAGTTTCACACATCTTAGCCACCTCGCCACACTGGGTTGCAGGTTCATGCATTGACAGGCTTCAAGTCATGCTCATGACGGTTCCTTGGCTTCTCCATTTTCTCCAGATGGTTTGACTATAGACACCACAGATCCTATTGGGTAGGACACTTGCAGGTTTATTGGCACTTCTTTCACGACAAGGAGTTGTTTTCACACTCAATTCGAGACCTTCACGCAATCTCTTCACCCTGTATTGGCGGAGTACAGCAGTTTACTACACTACTCGTGACGGCACTTTACCATGGAGATTTCTTGGTGGTCAGGACACCCCAAACTGCTGCTACACTCATAGAGTATCCTTCAATGGACATTGTAACAGACATCTTCATCATTTGTCTCACATCTTCGGCTTCATACGGTTTGTTCAGCATCAGGTGCTGAGAGGGGGTGTTAGATTTACACCACTCTGCTGCTTCACTCACGTCTAGGGCACTTCCTTGTACGGCTAGTGTCTCTGGGCTGGCCACCTATAGCATAGGTTGTAACTTGTACTTATCCGGCCGCCCGAGTTTGGGGTCGGCCGCCCACTTGAGTTGAGCGCCCAACTTGGGCACTCATATATATGGGGCCAGGGGGGTACACATTTCATTATCATATGATCATTGTATTGATCTCTTGTTCTAATAGTCAACGGGGGGCTAATTGCCCCATCTTCAAGGCAATGTCAGACAAAACTCGCAAGGGTGGAAAAGCCACACTCGCCATGGAGAATGATGCAAAATCTCCAAGGAATTTGGATGCTAATCCAACCACATCGTCTACAACAACGGAAGCAATGATCATGGCTTACTTGATCTCGTTACAAGAAACCGTCAACAAGCAAGGTGAAGAGTTACGCGCACTTGCAATGGAGAATGGTACTTTAAGAGTTCTCGTTGTGGAGAATGAGCACCTCAAGAAGGTTCTTGAAATGCAAACAACGCGCTTGATGCATCTTGAGAATAAAGTTCAAGAATGTAAACGCTCTCTTGTGGACATGAATGTAGTGAAAGAGCGCTTGAGCAAAGTTGAGAGTGATCATGTATTGAAAGAGGAAACGATAGACACAATACGACATGATGTATGTGAGATGAGAAATGCATCCAAATCATGGGCTGATATATGTAAGGATAATGTGGTTTCTACATCTCCTATCACGCAAGCCATTGTCCAAGCAAAGAATGTAGAGAATGTGGACACTCAAGAATTGCAAGAACGACAAAAACGCTCAAAGAACATCGTCATTCGTGGAATCAAGGAGGAAAGCATGGAAACACCCCAATCTCTTGCGGTTGCTATTGAAAAGTTTTTTGCTACACACTTTGGCATGTCAGGAATCATGGCTTATGGTGCACATCGAGTTGGAAAACAAGGAGTCCCTCGCTCGGGAGAAAGACCTATTGTATGTACCATGGCTGATGAGGTAAAGAGAAAGATCATCCTTGACAATGGTTGGATCTACCTCAAAGGAACGGGTTGTAATGTATATGAGGATCGCACTCTTATGCAACAAAATGTACGTCGCAAAGCATACGAGGAAAGAAGCAAGAAGGTTAAGGTATCATCTCAAGAAGAAAAGGCACTTGAGGAGGATGCAAGTCCACCCAACAAATAGGGACACATGATCTATGAGACCAACTCACGCTTGCGAATAAGCTTTTGGAATTGTAACGGGTATCCATGGAATGCGGGAATTGGCATTGATGAGCTTACCAATGACTCCGATGTGATACTTCTTGTCGAAACATGGGAGCATGATGCGCAACGAATTCTTGGATTTGACAAATACGATGTACATTCTTTGATGTGGGCCAAAAATGCAAAGCAACGAAGAGGCCAAGGAGGCATAGCATGTATGACCAAAAAGGGTTTGAAAGATGTTTCCATTGTCAAAGAAGATAAGTATAAACGCTACTTATGGCTGAAAATCAGCCCACCAAATGGTCAAGTCATGTTTGTGGCCGGCTGCTACATTCCTCACTATGACTCCAACTTTTATGCTCGCTTGAATATGGATAGAGATCAGCCCTTTGTTGAACTAGAGGAAGACATTGCTTATTACAAGGATCAAGGTGAAGTCATTGTTTTTGGAGACATGAATGCTCGCACAAATATGTTACAACACGACACACAACAAGTCGACATGCCGCATGTATCAAGAAGAGTGGATGACTCATACATGTATAATCGAAGTTCTAATGATGCAAAAGAAGTGGATCACTATGGAAAGTCACTTCTACATATGTGCAATAGTACCGGAATGCTCATTGCAAATGGTGTATCTCTATGGCAAGGCACCAATGACTTTACATGTAGAAAGCACAATGGTGCTAGCGTGATTGACTATATGTTGTTCTCAGAAGCCACTCTAGAATGCATACAAAGCTTTACACTTGGTGAATGGAATCCGGAATCGGATCATAGGATGTTATGTATTGACCTCAAGTGTGGTAAACGGCTCGAGCATGTAGCCTCCAATCATGATGTGAATCATTTGTACCTACGTCTAGACTTCAAACGAGCACTTATATATGCTGATATGGTGGACCAAATGTTAAGCATGATAGAGCATCAAGGGAGCCCAACATTAGAATGCAAGTGGAAAGTTTTCAAAGAAGTAATTTTCTCTTGTGCGAAGGAATGCTTTTCGGCGAAACACATGTCTTGCAAAAGGTCTAAGAAGGGTAGCACCAAGAAGAAATGGTTTGACATGGAATGTAGTCAAGCCCGAAAACACTTGCTAAGATTGGATGCAATCAAAGACAAGGAAGTTTACTTGGAATGTTCACACACATACAAAGCACTTGTTCAAAAGAAGAGGAGAAGGTGGGAAGTCGAAAAACAACTTCTTTTAGCACAAGAGAAAGCACATGCATGTGGCAAGTTTTGGCAAAATCTAAAAGGCAAGCGCGTTGAGAGCTTTGGTGACTTGACTCTTGAGGATATGTATATGCATTGTAAGAACCTCTATGAGCAACCCAATGTTGATAAGATGGAGGGTTGTAGCTCCCTTCCATTTATGTCTCCCTTCTTTACCATTGAAGATGTATGCCGCGCGCTTGAGAAACTTGCTGCTCGCAAGGCAGGTGACCTTCAAGGTGTCAAGGCTGAAATGATTAAATGGACAAGCAAGAAAACACGATATTGGATATGCGATATGTTTAACCTTGCACTTCAGTATGGCATGCCTCATGATTGGAGTGCAAATTGGATCAAACCTTTGCACAAAGGAGGAGATGTAAACAATGTGAACAACTATCGCACTATAATGGTTGGTTCTTTGATGGCAAAGTTATTTGGATGTATCATGGAGATGAAGATAAGTGAATGGGCTGAAAAGAATGGCAAACGTGCGCTTGGCCAAGCAGGTTTTCGAAAGCATCATAGCACTATTGATCACCTTGTCACTCTTCGAGTTCTTATGGAAGCGTCTCGATTGAAAGGAAAAAAGTTGTATTGTTGCTTTGTGGATTTCAAGAAAGCTTTTGACATGGTACCGCGAGGAAATCTTTGGAGACGTATGCAAAGCCTTCAAGTGCCGAGAGAATTTATGCATGCAGTCTTTCGCATCTACCAAAAAGTGATATGTCGATTACGTATGGGAGATGGAATTTCAGAATTTTTTGCAAGCACTATTGGTGTCAAACAAGAATGCCCACTTTCCCCAACCCTCTTTGGGCTACTCATTGATGAATTGGAATACATGGTTCTTGATTGTATGCAGCAAGAAGGCATAGAAGAGGTTAAGATTGGAAATGCAGTGATCATGCTTTTGCTTTATGCCGATGATGTAGTGCTCTTGGCACATACCTTAGAAGATGCACAAAAGCTTATGAGTGTCTTGGAACGCTTTTGCCTACATAGCGGGCTGATCGTGAATGGATCCAAAACCAAGGTTATGCTTGTAAAGACCCTCAATGACGAAAATCCATGCATTGTATACAACAATGAGAAACTTGAAGTGGTAGATCACTTCAAGTACCTTGGCCTTGAGGTTCCATCCAATCATAAATGGAAGGATTGTGCAATGCGTCGCTTGGAAGCCGGAAAGAGGGCTTATTATGCATTTGAGAACATGTGCAATGCAGGAGAGATCAAGTCTTGGGCTCTCAAAAAGTACCTCTTTGACACATTGGTGACACCGGTGCTTCTTTATGGAGTGGAGGTGTGGGGTGGAAGCATCGGGAAGTCTACTTGGAAAGAGTTTGAGAATGTCCAAAAGCGTTTTCTCACCAACTTTCTCCAAGTCAAGACACAAACACCCTACATGCTCTTACTTCTTGAGTCCGGATCGCTTCCCATTGAGGTCTTGGGCATGGAAAGGGTTGTGGAGTACATGCGTAAGACACAACGTAGCCCTTTGCATCGACTTCCTAGAATCGCATATGAAGCAAGTCAAAAGGTTCAAAAGACATGCAAGAGCAAAATACTAAGTTCGGGGTGGATGCTTGATATCAAGAAATGGTTTGGAAGATGGGATGCATGTCACTTGGTCAAGGATGCGTCGATCGACTCCCAAGTTAATGAGGCCTTCTTACAACGCCAATGTATCATGGCTTGGGAGAAATCTGGAGGTTCTCGCTTCAGCCATTACACCACACACGTTGCCCCAAACTACAAATCTCTCTTCTTCTCGGAACGAGGTAACCGAACCCATTCCTACATCCTTGAGCCCATCCCGTTGAGTGCGATCCGCACCATTGCCTCCATTCGTCTTAGCTCCCATTCTCTACGCTGCGAGACAGGACGTTGGGGCACTGGCAAGGAGTGTCATCGACTTTGCACCTTATGCCCTCGTCAAGTGCGAGAGAGTGAGTACCACACACTACTTGAGTGCTCAGCTTTTGACCACATTAGGTCCTCTTTTCCCCATATATTCAGCCATGAGCTCTCCCTACATACCTTCCTCTCCCAACCACGATGTGGACTCTCTATTGCGACGCTCATTTCAGCCATTTTTGAGCATCGAGAGTCACTTATGAACTCCACTCACACCACGTGACATGTTCATTTGGTCCCATAGGTCATATTTGACCTCCCAGGACGATAATAGAACTATCTATCTATCTATCTATCTCTCTCTCTCTCTCTCTCTCTCTCTCTCTCTCTCTCTCTCTCTCTCTCTCTCTCTCTCTCTCTCTCTCTCTCTCTCAATGTTGACGTGGCAATTGTACGGATTTCCACGTTTTTTGCTGGCTATGGCACGTGGCAGGTTATGCGGAATTCCGCGATTTGCGCTAGTTTTTGAGAGCAGAAGCTTTGGGGTTCAATGCTTTTGAGCCTAATGCTTTTGGGACTCTGCTTTCGGGCATCCCTTGTATTGTTTATAAGAGCCCGTGGCGCCTCACTCTGTAGAGCATCTGGACGCAAAGTCTGAGAGCAGAGGACCCTCGGGAGTTGTACCTTGTTGTGATCAATAATAAAGAAATAATAGGCGTGCTCGTCTTTAAGAACAGTGCTTCTGGGCGCAGAACTCCGCCATGCCGTGTCAACACTCTCTCTCTCTCTCTCTCTCTCTCTCTCTCTCTCTCTCTCTCTCTCTCTCTCTCTCTCTCTCAAAGTTCACTGATTTTGAAGTTTCTGTTCATGTGTTGCTATTGATTTCTGGCTTGGAGTGTCCAAGCCATGTAACACCGTTTGCAATTTGTTTGAAATAGCACTGATCTGTTTTGAAATAGCTCCAATATGAAATGACAAAACTAATTGACCCTCGGATATTTTTGAGCTAATTTGAGTTGTTTTGCAAACCTAATCGCGGACGATTACTTTTCTTTCAAGAGGGCGGTAAGTGGCCTAAACCCTAACAGAAGGAGAAGAAAGGCTTTCCAACTTACAAATCTTAATCGAGTGGCCTAAAGATTAAAAAGGGGTTAGGATTAAACAAGTCCTAACCCAACCAACTTCCAAACCTTGGCCAAAGGGCTTAAAACCCTAAAATAAAGCAAAACCAACACACAAACTCAAATTGTGTATCTGCTGATGATGTGGCATGTTGTACGGACCATCCCCGATTTTCCGCTAACCGCATACCAATTTCTGCGTTTTGCGCTACAGCCCTATGGGCACCAGATTTTGAATCGACTACTCTTAGACCTACTGCTTTTCATGTGGGGCCTTTAAATAGCCCTATGGACTCTCTCTCTCTCTCTCTCTCTCTCTCTCTCTCTCTCTCTCTCTCTCTCTCTCTCTCTCTCTGTTTACCTCCTAATAATACACTAAAGCAAAGGTGATAAGAAAACATATCAAACTCCACAAGTGAAAAACACGCAATGTCAATGTGAACCGTCGTTGCCAATATCCAATAGAAACAGCCTACTACTAATAAACATGCAAACTTTGAGCAGATTCAATCCTATATGTGGTTAATATAATCATGAATTGTTGTTTGGTTACATCCGTGGGATTGTCACGCCAATAACATGTAATTTTGAGCTCATTAATTATCTCTACAATGTTGGGATAAGGGTGTCACCTGGTGGGATCAAACTTTTTAATCACAAGCCCCAATGTTCACATGGATAATGCTCCTTTTCAATGTTCACCAGAGCTTTCGCACTCCCTTATACTTCTACAAAACCACAACTGTGTCATCCAACTTTCATAGGCTATTAGTGTGGACCCTGAAGATAAGAACACATCTTTCAACAAAAGCATATAACATAGTCAATCCAATCATGACACCACTTGATGTAGAACCAAAAATATGAGATGTGAGTGTCATTATATATACAAGCTGCAAACACAATCATCTCAAATCGTACAACAAGACCTACAAAAATTCGTCAGAGCCTATCTTTGCACTCTCATTAAACGCAGTTTGCAATCTGGCGCCGTAACGTGTCTTACCGATCGCAATGTAAAAATCACATGATTAAGCACCCCTCAACGTACGTTGTGGGCTCACTTCATAAGCTCTTATAGACAAGTTAGTGCAGCATTATAAACCTAATAGAAACATGGGTCTTCTTGACCTGCTATGTAAACACCACATGGTTGAGCACCACTCATCATATGTTGTGGGCTCACTTCATAAGCTCTTGTGAACCAGTTATACAACATTGCAAACCGAGTAGTCTCTCTCTCTCTCTCTCTCTCTCTCTCTCTCTCTCTCTCTCATATGGGTCTCTCGCACACACGAGTAGATCTTTTCTCAGGCTGTACTTTGAAGCCCTGCTACAAAATCTAGAGAGCCGGAATCGCGAAAAGACAAAAGATTGCAGTCAGAGGTGAGGCATACCAAGAAGAAGGTCACACGCGATGCAAAGCAGCCTCCATCGCTGGAGTTGAGGGCAAGGAGAACAGAGAGCGCTCACATGTGTACGCCCTCTTCACTATCTTGGGGTTGCTTCACACCACTTCAACGTCCCCTAAAAACCTAACCAGGAACTCCTCCAAACAAACAAACAAATTGCGTAGAGTCAATTCACGTGGAAGCTTGATGCAAACCAGTTGCGAACATTTTCTGTTCACATGAAGGGTTTTCGCAAACCATATGGCAATTGGTTGCCAATCTCCTCCTTTGGAGGTGGAGCGAGTTGGGAATTGCAAAAAGCGACACAGAATATTGATTTGATTTCAGCGAGAGGTTTACTTTTATCGCCGTGTATAACTAAAATCCATAAATAGATTAGTATTTCTAGTTGTTGTGCGATACTAGCTCATCCCCACGAGAACTGAACAAATATGGTTGTCGGTTGCGCACAAGTGTGCAACCCAAATCCCACCTGAATTGGCTCATAGACTTTTCATTTTCGAAGTTGCTAATCAAGCTAGAGGTGTACTTACTAATTGCACAAATTAACAAAAGTGTAAGTGGATTCAACTTGTTTGTAAATTGATCAATATCCATGTATCTCATCACAAAAGCACAAAGAGATAAGTGTATGCATATAAGTTTTTCTTTTTCCTTTCTTTTTGGGTTTTGTTTGTGTGTGTGTGTGTTTGGGGGGGGGGGGGGGGGGGGGGGGGGGGGGGGGGGGGCGCAATAAGGTTCTCAATAAATTGAAAGGTTTTGTCATCCCTAAGTACAACCCTCACATAGGATTGCACTAGCTTCTAACTAGTCTAGCTTGGCCTCGTTATACTATTTAACGTTGTTTCTTCTCGCCTTAATTATCTTTTTCTTACCTTGGATTGGTTTATGATACGATGCCTTGGAGCTTGATGAGTTTGCAGCATGGACCGGCGGTAAGTAGATGGCGTTCGGACCATAGTGCTCCTTTGCATATTACATAAGAAAACTTCCCCCTGGTGATGTTTCCATTGTACAGAATGAGTTCACTCCCCAAAGTCATTTCATGGCGTGGTCTTTGAAAGCCTTGAGCAAAGTTTTATGCTTAAGCATCATTGCCCAAACATCTCATCTTCTGTTTCTAGCGCATAGATCCCTTGTATGCGTTGCATTTGGAATTGGCTTTTATGGCAAGGTGCTTGTCTAGATAGGGATACATGCCTCTGTTTACTCAACTGACCCTGAGGTGATAGTGCACTCTCTCTTGGCCAGGGAATTGCCTTATGCGCAAGAGAGACGCCAAGAAATGGCTAAGAAAATTATGGGCACCTCAAATAAATGATGTAACATCCTTCCTTCAAAGTACTAATGATTATATACAGTTGCAACTCTATCTTGTACATTCTTTCAATTACATTTCAAAGCTTTAAAAAAACCTAAACTTGGTGTTGTCATTTACTAAGGGGTGTCTTTTTGCTTTGCCAAACAAGTCATTGTAATTGGTGTCGTACGTAAGGGGAGGGAAAGAATGGATTCACAAACACTTAAATTTCATGAATTGTGTGCACTCAAGGACACTAGAAAAGCACACATTTTGCTTGAATTCAAGTTTTTATGTACCCATACAGCTTTGGCTCCAACAATTTCAGGGGGGGAGGGGGGGTTGAATTAATGTGTTGACACTTAAATTTCAGCTGGATTTGAGCTTTTCTGGTGTTCTACAGTGCACACAAGGCCAAAAAAAGCCAAGAAGGGGGGTGGCCACAAGGGCGCATAGAGCAGCTAAACAGGGAAGCTTTGTAGAAGGGATAGACTAAGCTTACTATAAGATGTGGGAGAACTCGACTACTAGCACAACCGTGTGGATTATGACTTAAGTGATTATATCATTGGTAAGATTTTTCATGCTTTATTAAGCGATTATGGCATCCCACTCTGCCTCTAGAATGAGATGGCTTGATCCATCGCGTCATCGAAAGTTGAGATCTTCGTTTGCTTTGGTGCCTGAAGAATCTTATTAATGATATAATCACTTATGTCATAACCCACACGGTTGTGCTACCACTTAGTGTTTGGAAAAAAGCATGTGCGATATGATTCTCCACCTACCACTCTTTATCCTCCACCTCTCACTACCTTTGGACCTGTCCACCTGTAAAGTAATAAACCACTATGGACAGTGACACCCACTAGTGTAAAGAGATACCTACTCATGAAAAGTGACATCCACTACCTTCCTCAGCAAGGCATTACATTGAGCCTCAAGCCAAGCATTCCCTATATAAAGGAGGCCACATATGATTATAAATCCATCTCGGAATGAGTCTTCTCTCTCTCAATATAATGGAAATGGCCTATGAACTTTGAGAATAGTAGAATTAAGAGAATTAGAGTGAGCATTTTTGTGAGACTACTTTGAGAACATAGAGGGTGAACTTAATTAGCGGTAGCAACATAACCATTACACTTAATTAACTTGGCATGAACAACACTTTTGCAAGAGAGAGAGTTAGAGAACTTGACAACAGTTGAGGATTTATGTGGATCCGGTCTCCCCTCCAATAGGCTTTTGTATTATAGATTCTCCCATCAAGAGAGACTTGGTACAGTACAATCTTTGTGTTTCTTGTGACCTAGGTGATGCAATGAAGATGGAAAGCTTCATGCATCATGAGCATAACATAATCTTTGAAAAAAGCATTAACCATCCCTGGCCTCAATCCCAAGGCCTCAAACACCTTCAAAGGTGGAGAGAGCTAGCAGGGAATGAGGGTAGGGAAGAGGAAGAAGAAACATTCATAGGAGAAAGAAATAGTTCCTCACTTATCATCACTCATCTTGCTTAGCATAGCTAGTTGCCAGGTAAGAACACTATTTACGTTTAGGCACCCAGATTTGATCATTCCTTTCATAGTAGCCTTGGACTTCCAATAGTCGTTTAGGAATCCAATGCAACATTTTCTTACATTTCTTGGAGCGAGTGGGACGTCTCTTACAAGGCTTCTATTTTTTACCGTAAAAAATGGTCGCCAAAGAAGCTTTAGGGACCCATTTGTATGTTTTCTTTGTTATATTATGATGAGTCTTGTTTGTCTCATGCTTTGTTTCAACTACAAAAGTTGAAGCTCTAGAGGGTTGGGCTATAGGTACAGATGGTTCAACCCCTTGGACATGCAATGTTTTGGCTTGTATTTCCGCAGGAGGTGATATCTCAGGGACTATCCCTTGAGTGGCAAGGCTAAGAGTTGGTTTCTGTGTTGTGACACTCCCAATCCCCCAATCAATAGTGCATTTGGTCGCTAACATCCACTTGTGTCCTAGGTTTATATTGCCTTCCATAGTTTCAGCAGGCATGGCCAAAAAGTCTTGAGCTAAAACCCCGTTTTCATAACTGACAGAAGTGCGCCAGGTTCCGAAAACAGTAGTTTTTTTCTTGTTGAGATCCTTGACTTGGATGGTACTCTCGTATAGAGATGGCTTTCCTAATTGACACCACACTCCATATGATAGCAGATTATATTTAGCATCGATGTCCAATAAGGTGTTATATAGTACTTTTTCATAGGCTCTATTTAACTCATAGGGTATCATAGAGGTGTGTCAGAGTCCAACCAATCATCCTCTGTTTCAACTTGAAATGCATGCGTAACTCCAAGGTTGGCATCTCGTTGGCATCTAATATGTTGTTGTTGCTCCTTAGCCTCAGCTTGAGCTTGTATATTTTTCAACTCTGCTTGTGCCTTGGCTACCTTTTTTTTATGGATGTCATGTAGCTCCTCTCGGCTTAAAGGATCATAGTATCTTTTAAATTTACTCCCATTGAGGAATCCAATGGTTTCAACTCCATCAAGAGTTTCCACACGAATGGTACCTTGTGGGATGATTTTGCATACTCTCTATGGTCCTTTTCCAGTATATTTCAACTTTTTCTTCTCGTTATGCACTCCATACATAAGAACTTTATCCCCAACCTTGATATCCTTGTTCTTTAAATGACGGTCAAACCATTTCTTTCTCCACAAGTGCATTTTGCACATCCAATTGTCTTTCTTCATCTAACCTCTCAAGAATATATAAACACTCAACTAAAGGGTTACGATTCCAACCTTCTTGTGAAGCCACATGCAGACTACGAATTACAAACTCCCATGGCATAACTGCTTCTTGGCTATTTACCATCTTGAATGGTGTATAATTAATAGCCACTTTGTAAGTAGTACGATAAGCCCATAGAGCTTATGTAAGCTTCAAATCCCAATCTGTGTGATGAGCTTCCATTGTTTTGGTCAAGATAGAAATTAAAGTCTTGTTAGTGCTCTCATCATGGCCATTTGCTTGTGGATAATAAGGTGTAGACTTATAGTGGGCTCTCATGAAGTTTGTTGTGAGTTCCTTTATCACTCCATTTATAAGGAGTGTCGTTTTCACTCACAATATCAAGGGGACAACCAAATCGCGTAATAATTGTTACCATATACATGTGGTAGTGATGTGTGTGAACACACTAGGACCGCCGAGGCATTTTTTCCCTCTTTAGGAGGTTTTTTCCCCCGTGCATTGTATATACGCCCATCACTCTAGGGCTATCGATCTTTCGATTGCACATCAAGTAACACACTCTCTATTGTGTGCCTTGAGCTTCCTTCGTCTTCTCCAAGTTGTGTGTGTTTCTCTGCAACCCTAATTTCAACAACTGGTATCAGAGCAGGTCACATCCTCCCGGGCTTAGTCGCCAGCTGCTCCAGCACACGTCTGCTCACTTTCTCCGATTTCAGTGAGCTTTGGCAAGCGTTCGTAGGTCGACAAAGATTTGGGCTCATTTCGGCCTTCGTTTCCACTACAGGCAGTACTGCACAGGCTATTTCGTCCTTTTGTGCAGAATTTCTGTCAGTGCCGTTTTCTGCATAACAGGTGCCTTATAGTCTTCTACGGTTTGTGCTATATAGCACAGGTTGTTCCCGCTCCGTTTCTCCTATTTTTGGGCAATTTTCACGTCAGGTGCAGCATTTACCATGGTTGACAACAACAACACAGATGTGTTCAAGATGTTTGTTGCTGAGAACAGGTTGGATGGGGACAACTACCCTATGTGGGCTTATATGATGCAACATGTTCCTGTGTCAAAGGGTGTCTGGAACATTGTGCAGGGCATTGATGTACGTCCTCGTTCTGAGGATGTAGGCGATGTTGAGGATGTTGCAGGTCTTGCTGCAAGAATTGCAGCTGTTAGAGTTGTTTTGCCTACGGTAGAACAAGCTTGTTGGGATGTTAAGGATGCGCAGGCTCATGCATTGATTGCGTTGTCTATGAAGCGCACCATTGTTCCTCACATCCGTTCAGCAAAATCTGCAAAACAGGCTTGGGATATTTTAGCAGGTCTTTATGCAAGCCGCAATGAGGCTAAAATTGCTTTGCTGCGTAAAGAGCTGGAGTCGAAGATTATGCATGAGGAAGATGATATGGACACTTTCCTTGCTAGTGTCAAGGATATCAATGAGAAACTTATTTCTGCAGGCGAAGTCATTTCAGACAGTTCCCTTGTGCAGACTGTTCTTGATGCCTTACCAGATTCTTACCAGACTTTTGCTAGTACTTGGAGACTTATGACCCAAGGAAATCCAGAAGTTGTCAAGTTTGATGCATTATGCACATTGCTGTTGCAAGAGTCACGTTCCAGGAAAAACAGGACTAGACAGCGTGCAGTTGAACAGGCTTTTATTGCTTCTCAACGAAAGGGTGGTAACAGCAATGCAACCACTTCTTATGGTTCTGCTGCGAGTGGCAAAACTTATGTTCCCAATGCTTCTACTGCTGGCAGCACTTCGTCTGGCAATTCTGGTGATAAGGGCAAAAAGAAAATGCATTGCCATTATTGTAAAGCTAATGATCACTTAATCAAGTCGTGTCCTAAGTTGAAGGCCAAAGAGGCTAAGAAGAAAGAGGGTGGTTCCACTGCAAATGCTGGTTCCACTACAAATACAGCCATTGTTGACTCTTCTGTCAAAGGAGACTGTAATGCTGATGTCGATGCAGAATGGGCTTTTAGTGCAGAGTGCACTTACAATTCTGTTGTCCATGATGCATGCTTGTCAGTTGTTGTTGCAGATTCACATGTTTGGTATTTCGACAGTGGTGCTACAAAGCATATTACCTCACATCGTGAATTATTTACCTCTCTCGAGTCTGTCCCTCATGGGAATTCAGTCACTTGTGTCAACAATGCCTCTTATCCGGTTCAGGGAGTTGGAAAAGATTGTGCTTACTACTGCAAATGGCAGTTCCTTCACACTTGTTGATGCACTTTATGTACCTGGGATCAAGAAGAATCTATTGTCTGTATCCGCACTTGCTAGACTTGGACTTGTAGTCAAATTTGTGGATGACAGATGTATAGTTCATGATCACAGTTTTGGTGATGAAATTGTTGCATCTGGCCTTTTGTGCCGTGGACTGTATAAGCTTACTTTGTATGACAAGTGTGGACAAAATTTTGCAAATGCTATTCCAAATTCAAGGGCTATTTCAGATGCAAAACTTTGGCATGCACGTTTTGGTCATCTGAATTTTGCCAGTTTGCTGTGTTTGCAAAAATCTGATATGGCTGCTTCTTTGCCGCCTCTTGAAGCACCTGTCAAACATGTTTGTGAAGGCTATATTTTGGGTAAGATGCAGCGTTCTAAGTTTCCAAAGGATGGTTCAGTTCGGGCCACATGCAGGTTGCAGCTTGTGCATAGTGATGTTTGTGGGCCCATGCAAACTCCGTCCTTGGGCAATTACCTTTACTTCGTGACTTTCATTGATGATTACTCCAGGCATGCATGGGTATTTCCGCTTAAAGCGAAGTCCGAAGTTTTTATGTGCTTCAAAAAATTTATGGCTATGGTTGAAAATGTCTCGAAATGTTACTATGGGCACCCTTCGTTCCGATCGAGGGGGGAGTATATGTCTCATGAATTTAATGCATTTCTGGCTAGTCGTGGGATAAAACACCAATGTGGAGTATATGTCTCATGAATTTAATGCATTTCTGGCTAGTCGTGGGATAAAACACCAATGTACAGTGCCTTATACACCTTAGCAAAATGGTGTTGCTGAGAGGAAAAACAAGTCACTGACGGAAATGGCACAATGTATGGTTAAAAGTCAAGCTTTGCCGCATTATTTTTGGCTTGAGGCCATCATGTGTGCCACTTATGTACTTAGTAGGTGTCCTACGAAAGCTTTGCAGTCTATTACTCCATATGAAGCATGGCATGATAGAAAGCCTTCTATTAACCACATGCATGTTTTTGGTTGTTTGGCATATGCCTTGGTGCCACAAACACAGTGCAAAAAATTGGATGATAAGGCTGTCAAATGTATTTTTGTTGGTTATAGTGCTGAAAGCAAAGGTTACAGGTTATATCATCCGCAAACAAAGCAAATTCTGGTTTCATGGGATGTAGTGTTTGTGAAAGATTCTGTTCAGCCCTTGTTGTCATGTACTAGAGACAATAATGTAAGCTCACATGACATTTATGACACTTTGTTGCCTCTTTTCAGGGGTGGAAATACGAATGTAAGTTCCAATGAGGCAAATGTATAGCCTATGGGGGTTTCTGAAAATGTTACAGATCAGCCTATTACTGATGCAGATGTACATGATGTACTTGATGAGGAAAGGGCTGAAAATGAGCAGGCTAGAGGTATGCCAACATGGCTGGTGCACACTTTGCGTGACAGTAAATTGGATGCACCTTTGTCTAGTCGTACTCGTTCAGGCTCTCACCATGCATCTTATGCATCAGATTGTTATGCTTTGGTTGTGTCTAGCTTACATGATGTTGAGGAGCCTCTGTCTTTTGATGAAGCACAGAATTCAGAAAATTGGATGGCTGCCATGCAATCAAAATATGATGCACTTATAGAAAATGACACATGGACTTTATGTGATTTGCCTCCTGGCAAAAAGGCCATTGGTACGAAGTGGGTTTACAAGTTAAAACGCAAGCCGGATGGTGAGATCGATCGCCATAAGGCTCGACTTGTTGCAAAGGGTTATGAACAGCAAAAAGGCATTGATTATGAAGAGACTTTTGCTCCCACTTGTCGTATGACTACTGTGTGTTTTCTATGTGCATTGGCAGCTCATTTTGGTTGGCATGTACATCAATCAGACATTGTTACTGCTTTCTTGAATGGTGACATATTTGAGGAAGTTTATGTAACGCAGCCTCGCAGTTTTGTCATAAAAGGACAAGAGGACAAAGTGTGCAGATGTAAGAAGGCTTTGTATGGGTTGAAGCAATCTCCTCGTACTTGGTATGAGAAAGCTGACACTCATTTGGTTAAACGAGGCTTTCGTAACAGTCCAACAGAAAGCACATTGTATGTAAAGCGTGAGGGTGATGTACTTCTCATTGTGGTTCTTTATGTTGATGATTTGCTGATCACTGGACCAAATGAGGGACATATTGCTGAATTTAAGGCTGATTTGAATGCTACTTTCAAGATGAAAGATTTGGGGCTGTTGCATCATTACTTGGGTATACAGTTTAAGCAGTGTGATGGTGGTATTGCCTCGTGTCAGAAAAGTTACATAGAGACATTGCTATGTAAGTTTGGACTTGAGGATTGCAAACCTATTGCCACTCCCATGGAAACAGGTTTGAAGTTGAGTCTACATGATGCTGGCGATCCTGCTGATGTCACTCTTTACCAAACTGTTGTTGGATGCCTCATTTATGTATGCAACACGAGGCCGGATATTTAGTTTGCAGTCTCACAGGTCAGCAGATTTATGCATAGCCCACGGTCTAAGCATTGGTAGGCTGTAAAGAGGATTTTCCGCTACCTTAGTGGCACTTCACATCTTGGCTTGTTTTATCCCAAGGGGGGATCATTGCCGCCAGACTTACATGCTTTTTCGGACTTAGATTGGGCTGGTTGTTTTGACACGAGAGTGTCCACAAGTGGTTTTTGTTTCATGCTTGGCAGTTCATGTATATCATGGTTGAGCAAGAAGCAACCTACTGTGGCCACTTCGAGTTGTGAGGTTGAGTACAGGGCAGTCTTCACAGCTACGGTTGAGTGTGTATGGCTCAGACGCCTTATGGTTGATTTGGGTATTGGACAGGACACTGCCAACACTATCTACACCGACAGTTAGAGCGCATTGGCAGTTGTGAGGAACCCAATTTTTCATGCTCGCATAAAGCACATTGAGGTGCATTACCACTATGTCAGGGAGAGGCTCTCAGCAGGAGAGATCAGCTTGGCTTATGTGCTAACACAGGACAATCTTGCAGATCTTTTCACAAAGGCATTGTCTCGTGAGAAGCTTGAAGCTTTCCGCAAAGCTTTGGGCTTACTCCCCTTTGTGGACTGATCATGTCCTTAGGGCATGGCACTTCCCTTTACTCATGTGCCAGCTCTCGTTCACCGCATCACTCCAGGGGGGATTTGTTACCATATACATGTGGTAGTGATGTGTGTGAACACACTAGGACCGCTGGGGCATTTTTTCCCTCTTTAGAAGGTTTTTTCCCCCGTGCATTGTATATACGCCCATCACTCTAGGGCTATCTATCTTTCCATTGCACACTAAGTAACACACTCTCTATTGTGTGCCTTGAGCTTCCTTCATCTTCTCCAAGCTGTGTGTGTTTCTCTGCAACCCTAATTCCAACATCACTCCATTTATAAGGAGTGCCGTTTTCACTCACAATCTCAAGGGGACAACCAAATCACATAATAATGTTCTCAAAGAGAAACTTGGCGGTTGACCTTGCATCAGCCTTACGTGTCGCCTTAGCTTCTGCCCACTTTGTTACATAGTCAGTCAGTGACAACAATAATGTATCGAGATTGAGTGTTACGAGCTGTCAGACTACTTGGGCCTACAAAGTCTAAACCCCATTTTTCAAATGGTTAAGTCACTTTAATAGGATGTAAGGGCATCTTATCCTTTTGTTGTGTGATCTTGTAACATTGGCTTTCATCACACCCTTTTACAAAAAGTGATGCATCCTTGAATAAGGTAGGCCACCAATAGCCTGATTGCAACACCTTTCTTGCAGTTAGTTCCCCTGAAAAATTTCCTTGGACTATACCCATGTGGGCTTCTTGCAGTATGTATAAATACTCATCCTCATGAGCACAACGTCTAAGAATATCGTCCTTCCCTAGCTTGTAGAGAGTTCTTGCAATTAGAGAATAAGGTTCACATTCCTTTAATAGTTTTTAAGCTATATCCTTACGAAGCTCTTTAAGTGGAAAACCATTAACTAAAAAGTCCACAATCTTCTCACTCCATTCAGGCATGGTCTTGACTAGGAATAGGGAAGTATCGGGCAATTCATCATCGATTCTAGTAGGGGCTTCACCATTGGGTATGCGAGACAAATGATCCGCCATGACATGTCTTTTGCCAGGTCTCACCACAATGGTAAAATCAAACTCAAGAAGAAATAATAACCATCGTGTAATTCTTCCTGTGGAACAAGGTCTATTCACTAGATACAACAACACTTGATGATCCACATAGAAAACGAACTTGTTGGCAAGAAGGTAGTAGCAAAATTTCTTTACTGCGTAAATCATAGCTAAACCTTCCCGCTCTGTAGTGGTGTAGTTCCTCTCAGCATCATTTAATTGACGACTTGCAAAGCTAATGGGATAGTCCGATTTATGTTCTCCTGGTTGAGCTAGAACACACCCAATAGCAAAGTTCGATGCATCAATATGCACATGGAAAATTACATTCCAATCGGGCACTTGTAGAACGGGAGCACTTGTCAAGGTCTTTTTTAATAAGCATGGTCACACTCCGCGGTCCAATGGAACTCAATAAGAAGCTTGTACAATGGGCCAACTATCTCATCAACGTTTAAAACAAACCACCGGTAATAACCAACATGGCCCATGCACCTTTGAGCTAATACGGAAGTCCCGGCCATTTCTGAGACTTGGTCCGGATGATAGCCATTTTTGAGACTTGGCTATACATTTTGCTGCATAACCTACGTTGTTGAGGGTCGATGGTGTAGCGTGAGGTTTTCATTGAGCTGGGGTATTCTCAAATATGGAGATACCTTCGGTGATACAGGTAGCTGGATCATTCCTTACGAGGCCTCGCCATAAGACATGTATAGAGTGGTATAGGTGCTTTTGATGCCGAGTTGGTGGTCTATGGTCAGTTTAACAGTTTATGCGCCTCAGTTGGTCTCTATACAGTGTGCTTTTGAGAGGCATTTCCCTCTTTTATGCTTTGTCAGTGACATACTTGGTCATTTTGTCTCGTATTTTGGTTGACATAGTCCCAAATACAAAGAAGACGCTGCCGAAATTTTTTCAGAATCTTTTGGTAGTTTTGTCACCATGTCTACTAGGCAAAGACCGTGACATTTTTGATGACATAAAGAAGTTTGATGGCACTAATTTTCAACTTTGGAAGAACCAAATGCATGATGTGCTTGTCTAAAAGAAGCAAAAGTTGTCTATTGCCTATATAGCTAGAACTGAAGATATGCACATGACTCACTATCAGTGGGAGGATCTTGATGAGCTATGCAGGTAATGATTAGAATGCACCTTGGTGAGTCGGTGTACTTTTCAGTGTTAGAATGCAAGACTACTCATGCTTTATGGCAAAAATTATGCGACACTTACGAAAAGGATATGGTAGTGCATGACCATTGATGATGAGATGAAAGCAATCTTTTTTCTTTATTCGTTGCCACCCTCTTGGGATCTCTTTTGCACAGTTGTTAGTAACTCTGCTCCTAATGGTACACTAAAATACAATGATGTTACTAGTGCACTTTTGTCAGAGGAGATGCGTCGGAAGACCATGGCTAGCTCGTATTATGGTGAAGCTCATTATGTGCAAAGGGATGATAAGCAATGTAAGGGCCGTTCTTCGCAACATGAATCCAAGAAAGAGTGCAATAGAGATGTATCAAAGGGTAGATCAAAGTCTCGTGGTCGCCGCCGCAATGTTCAATGCCATTATTGTGATAAGTTTGGTCACATAAATAAGGATTGTTATGCTTGGAAGCGTGACAAAGAGAAGGACAAAGGTAAGGCAAAGATCATGATAATAAAGTGGAGAAGCCAAAGAGTTCAGTTAAGAATAAAGAATTGAACATAGTTCAGGATGACAATGATGTGCAAGACGTTAATATGTTGACAAAAAATAATGATGTCTTTTATGATACACAAGAAACTCTATCTTTGCAGAGTTCTATGCCTGTTGAACTCCTTGGTAGTGGTGAAGTATCCCATACATGGATTCTTGACTTGGGTGCTTCGTTGCATGTCACACCTCATAGGCATTGGTTTACTACATACGAGGAAATCATTGGCTCTGTTACACTTGGTGACCATTACTCTTGTGACATTATTGGCGTAGGTGCTATTGCCATGGTTATGGCAAATGGGGTGAAGTTTATCATCCATAATATGCATCATGTTCCAGCCTTGACACACAATCTGATTTTGGTCAGACGTCTTGATGACTTGGGTTACAAAGTCACTTTTCATCAGCAGTCTCGACGTGTTGCGAAGGGTCATCTTATTATAACCCATGGTTCTAAAGTTGGTTCACTTTATCCTCTTTATGTATCTGAAAAAAATAACGTTCTTTCTGTAATCAAGCTACCAATCATTGCTTTGTGGCATAGCCGGTTAGGACATATGTCAAAGAAGGGAATGGAGACACTCTCTCGTTTGGTCTACTTACCGTCTTTGTCATTTTTTGATTTTCCCTTTTGTGAGCACTGTCAATATGGAAAGCAAACACGGACACATCGTACACATTATTTTCACAAAGAAAGAAAACCCTTAGAGCTTGTGCACAATGATTTATGTGGGCCTATGCCTTCTAAATCCAATGGTGGTGCGTCCTATTATGTTACATTCATTGATGATGCAACACGACATGTTTGGGTCTACACCATGATGTCTACCACATGCTTCATTACAGTTTCGTGTACCTTTGGAGTTATGGTCAGGACATAAATTGTCTTATGAAAAACTCCGCACATTTGGTTGTGAAGCTTATACACATGTACCCAAGGAGTTGCGTGCTAAGCTAGATCCTAAGTCCAGGAAATGAATCTTCATTGGCTATGGTGTACATGGTCAATTTGGCTATCATTTATGGGATCCAAAAAGTTGATCAGTGATCCGTAGCAGTGATTTTGTCTTTAATGAGACTAAGATACATAGACAGCCAATGAAAGAGGTTGAATTCCAAAAAATGACATTTTTCGATGTATCACCTCTTGTTTAGACAGCTCCCGAGCCACTTACTACTACACAAGCTAGTACGAGTTCTGATCAGCTGCAAAGATCTCAAAGAGTCTCACATCTGCTAGAACGTTTTGTTCCAAGCGTGGATTTTGTTTTGCTAAAAAATACTGGTGAGTGTTCTTGTTACAAAGATGCTATGCTAGCCAATGATAAGGTTCAGTGGGAACATGCTATGAAGAGGGAGCTATCCAATATTGCAAAGAACAAAACATGGGAACTTGTTTTGTTGCCAAAAGGTAGGAAAGCATTGCCTTGTATACGGGTTTACAAGAAGAAGATTGACAATTATAAAGCTCGTTTAGTGGCCAAAGGTTTTAAGCAAGAATATGGTATCGATTTTCAGGAAATCTTTTCTCCAGTGGTCAAGATGACCACATTGAGAATGTTGCTTGCTTTGGTTGCCACTGAAGATATGGAGCATTACAGCTTTCTTACATGGTGATCTGGAGGGAGAGATTTATATGTAGCAACCTGAAGGGTTTGTGCTCTAGGGCAACGAACATTTGGTCTGTAAGCTTCTGAAAAGTCTCTATGGCTTGATGCAATCATCCAGACAATGGTATCAAAAGTTTGATGCATTTATGCATTCCCTATGCTATAAGCGCAATAATGAGGATCCATGTCTTTACGTGAAAAGACAACCCAATGGACAACTTATTATGTTCATCCTTTATGTAGATGACATAAAGGATGAGGATCCATGTCTTTACGTGAAAAGACAACCCAATGGACAACTTATTATGTTCATCCTTTATGTAGATGACATAATTATTGCTGGTCATTCCAAGAAGGACATTGCTGACTTGAAAACCAAGCTGAAAAGTCAATTTGACATGAAAGATTTGGGTGAAGCCAATCACATTTTGGGTATGCGCATTACTCGTGACCGTTGTGTACAAGGTTCTTGATCGTATCAACATGCAGAAGGGGAAGGTTTTGAGTACTCCATTGCCTGCATATTTGAAACTTAGCAAGAACGATTGTTCCAAATCTGCTTAGGAAAAAGCTACTATGGCTAAGGTTCCTTATGCTTCAACTTGTGGTAGTCTCATATATGCCATGGTGGCTACAAGACTTGACATTGCACATGTAGTGGGAGCTGTCAGTAGATTTATGTCTAACCCTGGTAAAAAGTATTGGGATGTTGTCAAGTCGATTCTCAGATACTTGAGTGGCACTGCAGATAGACGGTTATGCTATGGTCGTGGAGAGTCATCCATTTAGGGATTTTTAGACAGTGATTATGCAGGCTGTGTTTACAATCGTAAATCAACAACAGGTTGGATTTACACATTTGCTGATTTTGCTATGTCATGGAGATCCGTTCTTCAAGACTGTACATCCATTTCTACCACAGAGGCAGAGTATGTTGCATTGAGTGAGGCATGCAAAGAAGCTATTTGGCTTGCTCGCATAGTGAAAGATCTTGGATTGGATCAGTGTACACAAGTTCTTCATTGTGAAGTCAGAGCGCTATTGCCTTGGCTAATAATCCAGTGTTTCATTCCAGAATGAAACACATTGATATGTGTTATCACTTCAGTCGTGAATTCCTGGCAAATAAGAGCCTGGATTTAGTGAAGATTCCTACGTCGGAGAACACAGCATATGCACTCACTAAAAGTCTCTCCAGCCATTAGTTTTAGCACTGTTGTGAGTTGATGGGCATTGGGTGAAGCGTGGTACTCTTCCATTCTTATGGTCTCCCACATTGGCCATCAAGTGGGAGAATGTTAGGTTTAATGGCCATGTGGCCGATCGCCCATCACTAAGTGCTACTAACCCTAAGTGTACACCTATACACTTGTGTGAGCCACTAACACAAAGTAGAGTGTGCATTGTGCCTAAGTGCATAAGATAGAGAAGAAAGAAAGGGGGTTACACAATGTGTGTCGTCTCTCCCCCTCCAACCTGTGTGTGTGTCTATGGTGGTGTGTGTGTGTGAGTGTGTGTGCGTATTCATCTTCCTCTTCCTCTATGCTCCCGGCTCCTCTCCTTCAATCATGAAACTTTAAGGAAAGCTGTATTAGGTCTAAGGGCACAAGTCTACAAAGTTTGGTGGTCATCCAAGAAGGTACCAAAATCTCGATCCATCATTGTCTAGGTCAAAAAAACTAAACATAATAATCGAGATAGGTCGCCCTAACGTCTAATAACACTCTCCTATGGTCAAATTGTCAAAAAACAATTATTTAAGCCCTCAAAATTGAAGATTAGGCTTGTTGACATGTAGTCACAAACCATGATAGAACTTGAAATGCTTATACTTGAATGAAAGAGGAAGGAAAGAGAAACACAATGCAAGTTTGGGAATCAAAATCGGATTACCCAATCATGAGAAAGTTGATTACAAATCTGCGTTGCTTGGCTGCTTGAGCGTACTTACACAGAGTTCTTCTTTCTCCAAAAGATAAGCCTTCCTTTCATACTAAGGTTATTATCTTTTATACCTTGGGCTTTTTTAATGGCTAGTGGCGAGCTTGGATGGGCCTTCATGAACATCATGAAAGAACTACAACTCATAGTACTGCTACTCTAGAATCCGAATTCACATGTAGTATAGCCACACTAGCTCACAAAAATATTAGAGTACAAATGCATTAAAAACATGGTATCCGGCTAGGTGGGTGCTCGCATGTTGCAATGGACAAACACTTCCCCCTCCCTAGCTCGTGTCATCTCTTGATATGACCGTGCGCAATCTAGTCACTAGGGTTGTCTTTAGGTTGTCTTGAAGGCTGGCCTTTAGCTTTGAAATTGCTTTGTAGTTGATGATGCTCTATGCTCCCCCTTCCTTTCATATCTACTGTGTTCTGGTTGAGACCTGAATTCGGCTTCCACGTTGAGGCAATTTTGCATTTTGTTGTGCAATCTCCTTTTTGTTGCCTTTTTGGGAACTGCGCCTCTTTGGGTAGTCGACTTGATGATGGATCTTGGCAAGTCCTCTACAATATTTCACCAACTTTCAAGCACTTTGTGAGCACTTTGTGAGCACCTTATGATTGTTTTTGATTGCTCTCTTGCTGAATTTGTCATTGATTGTCCGTTCTTTTTGTATGTTACTCTTTGACTTGCCATTGTTTAATGGAGTTTCGACAAGCATGCGGAGACTTGAAGTTGTTGTTCTGATTCTTTGACAAATGATATGAGTAGCAATTTCCTTAGTGCTAGTATCTGATGTAGAAGGAAAGTATACAAGAGGATAGTGATGAGTGTTTCTAAATTAGGGTCTAAAGCTTGGATGACCAAAGAGAAAAAACAAGAAAAAGCCTAGTGGAAAAAAATGCCTTTGATATACGCTCTTATTGGAGAAGTTGGACTTTAAGTACCTGTTCATGCAAGGTGAGTGCTTGGGAGAAACAAAGGAAGAGTGTCTAATGCAAGTGTCAGATATGGGACACTCTATATGCATAAGAGAAATCTGTCAAACAAAAGTATGCAGTGTGAAAGATGGAGTTGATGGGTGCTTCAAGGAACAAATGTAGCACATGTGACATCAAAGGATGTCGCAATAGTTTTCACATTTTCAAGAAGGGTTTTTGATGTAGAAGCTTCTCCACTCATACATCACTGTGCTCGATGTGTGAGTGTCTTTTGGACTTCCTCCTTCACTTCACCATACTTAAAATATATAGAATTTGACTCTTATGCTCACCAGCATGAACGATACAACTTAAATATGCTCAACTCTTCCAGCTTAAACAATACCTAAAATAGCTAAGACTCTGAGACCACAGATGATATTACTTGAAGCTTTGGCACTAAAGACTCGTTCCTTTAGTGGCTTAGCTTCTCGACTGTGACTCTTATGCCATGTATTTTTAATGGTGACTTGGACATATATATTCAAGGCTGAAAACCCAATTCCATAAATTCTTGAGATTTAGGTTTCTTTCGTTGTATTGGCCTTTGGATGCCACCATTTTTCTTGTGGGTTGGCTTCCTTGTACTCCTCTTGATTTTTTTGTCGTATGTTGATACTACTTTATGGAACAGGTTCTTTGGTTGTAGTCGAGACTGATGGAGCCTTTGCTTTATCTCCCATGAGAAGCAATTGTAGTCTCTATTGATTGAGTTTCCAATACCAATTTTTGAACCCACCTTGTTTTTTATCTCTGTGTGACCGTATTTTGCATTTGCCATGTTTGCTCTATGACTTGATGGACACCAGGCTTTGGTATTCATATCTAACTATGACCAACGTTAATCATATTTGAAACCCAATATCACATTCGATAAGGTTCCTAATTCATGTCTTCACATCTTTATGTACACATGCCCATGCATATACACGCTACTATATACATGCCAAAAGTTATTTATCATCATTGCCCAACCCCCAAGTTGAGTATTCATGCTCAACAATTGCATCAAATAGTTTCATAGAACCGCAAACATAATCCCAAACTTCCTTCTAGATCATATGTAAACTCAGCCATTCCAACTAGCCACCTCAAAATGCATGTGATGACTAGAGTTCATCACATTGATAATCATGAATCTCACATCTTTATGTTGGTGCATCAATGGCTCTTCATTTCTCACATAAAAGACACCATCACTCCCACCGCCTTGAGTTTCATTCAAGTAATGGAAAAGCATCTCAAAGACCCCACCACTTGCATCTTCCTGTTCCACATAAGGCATCTACCACTTGCATCTTCTTGTTCCACATAAGGCATCTGCCACTTGAAAAGCTGGAGACATACATACAAATCCACACAAGACATCATAACCAAGTCCTCATCATGCCAACCTACTCCGAGTCTTGCTAATTGCCAATCACGATCTTTGTAGATAAAACAATATAGCCAACCATAAAGCACCTGAAATGCATCCATAAGATCATCGTGTAAGAAAAATATCACTACTTCCTTTTCTAATGCATCCCCAAGATGTTTATATTTGACAACCATATAGGACATGTATCACCATCGACATCCCTGAGAGAAGGCAGTAGCATTAAATCCTTGCATACATGGATGTCATTCCCATTGCATTCATGATCCAATACCTTTGCATCACAACCTTTAGAGGGTTGCCCAACCCCTAGCTCTAGACATCCCTATAGCAACACATAGATTTCTCTCTTTTCATATCACTATCTTCAATACTTCACACATGGAATTGGGCTCTTTCTCTTGCACTTTCACTTTAAGGACCGGCCGCAACAAACTTGTAAAATCCTGTATTCTTTAGCTATTTGTAAAAATAGAATAAAATTCCTCTTTAGACATGGCTTCTACATGTAACACAACATATTTCCAAACTCTCCAATGACCAAAATTCTGCAACATACTCATGTTCTTGCATAAACAAACTAGTGACTTGTTTCCATGCATCGTGGTGATCACCTTCTTGAGCCACTTCAAAAAGCATATCTTAAAATTTTCCCAATTGCCTTTCTCATCTTGTGAAAATCCCTCAAACCAGTCTCTTGCATTCCCTCTAACCACCAAATTGATACCTACAAGCTTTTGCGCCTCAATTGGAATCGCCTGACATAAACGTGTAAGGTCAAACTCATTAGACGAAAGCCAATCTTTTGCATCCTCACAACCTGTGAAAATAGATGGTTGGAATGGCACCACCATAATGGGATTCCCTTCAAAATCCAATATTGCAAACATCACCACCCGAACTCCAACTTCTAAGTGCACAACCGGCAAATTTCCGCTCCCCAGCAAGATCCCCAAAAGATGATGGACCAAAAGACATTGTGTGCACACTCACACCCCCTTGCACCTTAACACAGCACAAGGAATTCCCTTAATTTTCTCACCTCACATACAAACACTCAAGAGCTCAATGAAAGTCCTCCCCTCAAATCAATTGAAAGCTCCAAATGTCATGAACTACAAGTCCTTGCCTACCCGCAAACATTACTTAGTGAGTTGAGTTGATCAAGGCTTGGAATCACATTTGATGGCTACTAAAAGACACAAGAAGGACCATCAAAAACACAAAAACTCTATCCACAAAAGGCCTCTTTCAACCATTTCAAATGCTTCACCAAAGTTGGACCCTTTGGTGTAGCCTCAACCCTAATGGCACTGATACAGGGTCAAATCGTCTTGCAACAATCCACACCTTCTTCCCTCAATTCCTTGCACACACACATCCATAAAACCCTTAGAACTCCCATAGATTCTTCAAAGTGAAAACTTGAAGAGAAGAAACCCTATCCACTCCTCCACACACTTGAAAACAGGACTTGAACAAGTCGAGACTGCAACGGACTATCTATAGAAACCTTGCTTCCTCTTATCCACAAAGAGGTGAAAGTGTTGATTTTTGGTCAAGCAAGTACACTCCTAGCTTGGAAACGCATGGAACCGTGCGTGACGTGGCAAAAATCAGCCTTTTCACACCATTTTGACCTTTCTAGGGCCATTTTTGCCACAAAAATGTCAACGAATTCCTTCATATTTTGTAGGCTTTATCCTTGATACTCAAAATTAACTTTTATATATAAAAAATCTATTATTGAACACATGTGTCAAACTTTTGGGGCAATGTGAGCATATCGACACTTTCCACTTGCATTATTCACATTATAGATTCAAACAAGCATGAAAAATCCTTGTACAAGCTTTGTAATCTAGACTTAATAGTTATTCTACTCTCTATACATGAAGGCAAACATTGCAAGATTCCCTATGAGAAAACTTCTATCTCAAAATGAGGATGTTGTTCCTATACACACCCTTCTCATTCTCTAGCAATTTCTTCCATACTGTATATTTTCCACTTGTCCAGGAACTGTCCAAAAACCTTGGGTCCCACCTATGTTCTACAATGATTGATGCGACTCTTTCTTGATTGCATCACATAACAAAGCCTTTGCGTCCAATTTCTTTGGATGAAAATAAGTAATGGAAGCCTTGATATCAAGATGTAAACCACAAAGAAAACGTTGAACTTTGTGGAAACTGTTTAACCCATCAAAGTTAAGGATAATCTCATGATACTTGGAGATATAAGTGCTTATATAAAAAATTATGCATGCAGCGGTTGGTATTAAGCGAAGATGATGAACGTTCATAAACAACTTTTGGCATGTATGTAGTAGCATGGAACCCCGGGCCGGTCACTTTTTAGAATGTGTATGATATCACGTGAGTTAACCGGAGAGGATTATTAAAAGACCAAAATGTATAAAAATGTATACATACAGAGGGGGGTGGGGGTTTTTTAAATAGGCTCACAGTGTAAGTATAGTATGTATATTGGGGTATTATTAATTGCCTCTTGAACGCACGTGATATAAGGGTCTTTTGATAAGTGACTGACCCGGGCATGGAACTACACATATGGAGACCGACTCATGCTTTGTTGAGCAATGGATTGGTTTTGTATGTGCACCATTCAAGAATGTCCACTTTGTTGCTCCAAATTCCACTCAGACTACCATTGTTCATCAAAATATATTTCATGGAGGTCACTATAGAGGTATTATGAGTGTTCCTATGAAGGTGTTTTGGCAAATTTGGATGTTGTCAAGGAATGGTGGAAACAAACTTGTCTCTAGAACATCCAATCATGCCAAACTTGTGGTCATTGTTAGAAGACAGGCCACACGGGTTTTGGCGTTCAAGGTTGTTCATATTTTGTTCTTCAAACTTTAGCAGTTATCCAAATGCAAGTCCAAAACCAAATGGATGAAGATATGTAGATTCGAGAAAAATTTCTCAAATTATTAGAGACCTCACACAACTATTTCCCAATTTTTGACTTCCAAAGCAACAACCACAAGGTCAAGTTGCAAAGAGCCCACTAGCCAAGAAGCGCTCTGAAGCTCCTGCAAAATTAATTAGGAAGGAGGCATATGTTGTTATGAAAATTTTGGGGGAAGAGAGCTCCAAGATTAGGAAGAGTGAAGTCACAGGTAAGACGGAACACAAATTTCCGCAAGCGTCAACACATCAGTATGGTACTTCATGTTAGTCTAATTTTTCTTTGCAGAAGGAACATACAACTTGTGAGGAATGGGAACATTCACAAGCTATGTTGAATATTAAGGACAACCACTTGGTGCAAGAACCAAACCTACTTTTTGCAAAGCATCTAGGATATGAGTCTCAAGGCATGGCCAAAGTCACAGCCTTGAAGAATGTCTTTCCTATTGCATGATGGAGGATGCACTAATCCCACTACAGGTGAGGATAATTCCCAAGGCAATGGAGGCACTCATCACATAGGAAGTGATGGTAATCCATGGGGAGGGGGATGTACTTGTCATAAGTAAAGTGGTAAGTGGTAATAATACAATAACAATGCACTATGGTGAGTTTGTCCATTTGTAACCAACGAAAGACGAATGAGAGTCACACTTCACCATTTAAATTTAAGTATAGATGACAAATTTGATAGTGATGGCATGACAATGTTCACTAGTCAACATATGAAGATACTTCTTGCAAAAGCATTATGCTTCACGATGGAGCTTGCAAGGTACATAAAAGGTGTTGGAAGCATGATGGAGAAAGTGGACACACGGGTATCAAATAGTGTATGGATGTTTATCATGGTTAAGTTCAGGAGTTTATGCAGAATAAGTTATCTCGCATCCAACAAACTCCAAGAAAGAAAAGATCTTGTGTAGATAATTATAGATATGGAAACAAGTACAATGGCGTGGGAAAGGCCACAAAGATGGATTTTGATCTCAAATCAAGCGGAAGACAAACTGAGGATAGCTTTGAATTTTTCCATCCTTGAGAATTAACAAGAGTGTCCAATTATGTGAAGGGAATTCACTTTACTCAAGAGGAGAGCAAAGTAATGAGGGAGCAATTGGAAGAAACCTATGCCAATGCAACATGGTTATGTGTTGTCCAAGGTCATGTCTAAGGTCAACATAATGAGACTTGGATAAGAAACTAGAATTACACAACATGAACCTCGCAAATTAAGCAAGTTTTCAATTGTAGCATAGTGTCTGATTGTAGAAGCCCGCAATCTAATGACACATATCGTGGACATGAACGGTTGTCCTCTCGACTTAGCCCTTGCTTACGGCCAAGTTCAGATGGAGTAGGCTGTGGCAAACACCATCAAATGTCCCTAAGGACTTGTACATAGCTGGGAGTGCATCTCACAACTTCTAGTGAGTTTCTTTATGTGCGCTCAAAGATAAGAAAGTGGTTGGCACATTCTACCGTGCTACTATGCCTCTCCCCAAGTGCTTTTCCTTTCCTCATGATGGGCATTATTTTTTTCCACAGATCTTGCCTTTGGAGCGAATTGTGCCAAGAAGTGCGCATTTCAGATTTGAAGCAACCTAATGCACTAGAAGTGTTAAGCAAACCTAGAGCACCACATCAAGGCAACAATAAGGGGTGATCCAAATCTTGCATATACCCTATCCTTTTGGAGCTTATGATTTTAGACAATAGTAAGAAGGTGGATTTGGGTCATGCACAAGGAAAGGTAGGAGTGTTTGTCTCAAAGTAAGAAAACCAATGTAAAGAAAAAAGCCTTGGTAGAGAGCAATGATGATGAGGAAGGTTTTGTGAGGTCAAGAAATGAGTCGAAGGATCTACTGCATGTTCCAACCAACTATGACCATATCATACAATGGTGCCTATGTATTCCAATGAAGTATACCAACTTTTTGGGCACAAATTGGAGAGGGAAATCGGCAATTTAGTCATCATCAGATCAACACTCTAGTTAGATTAGGGTTATGGTCACCATCAGCAATCTGGTCATCATCAATAATGTGGTCCACAATGTCATAATGGCATACACTTGATCCCCTTTATGATTACAAATTGTAATTGGGTTGTAGTTGTGGGTTGTAGTTGTCCTCAAGCATTGGCATCCATCCTCTTGCACTTGAGCTTGCACTTCCTTCCAAAAGAATCGCACTCCAAAGACAAGAGTGCTAGAGAGAGACTCTCCACAAGCGCAAGCCAGCCCTCCTTCTTCATGTCTTTCCTCTCTTCTCCTCCATTGAGAGAGAGAAATCGCTTTCAAAACTTTCCCCTAAACTCCATGAGAGACTCCTTCAAGACTTTGTCTTCTTCCTCTCCCCACCAGTCCCTCTTCATGTTCATTGCATTCTTGAGCGGACACTCTGCTAGCTCCTTGCACATCTCTTCGTTTGTGCACGACATTTTGCTTCAGGTGCTCTGGTCGATGCGAAGAATTTTCTTCCTTACAATTGACATGCCCCATCTGTTTTTGCTTCCTAGATACTATAATATTATCCCCTTCAATAGTGGGATGTTGATAGAGAGAAATATCTCTGATGTGATCCTCAACCTCTCTTGCAATGGCTGCTAGTGTGGGCGCTCCCCCTTGTTCTGCACGACGAGCCAACTTTTTTGCAAAAATCCAGCCCCATGATATCTGTCCTCGACAAAAGCTAGCATTTTTATGCTCTGAAGCAAAGAGTTGGATAGATCGGGCATGCATGCATCATACAAGCCCAACATCTCTTTAATACCCTTGCATGCTAACCAACTTGTGTGCTTTGTTTTTGCCAAGTTTGTTGTAGGAACGAATGATAAATCCTCCACTTCCTACAATATAGTTATTATTCGTGACATTATAAGATACTTCGAATAAAGTTTACTCAAAATATGGCTTGATCATGTTACCCAAACAAAGTGTTTCTCCAAGAAGGGTACCACACATGCCACCAATTGAGCCAACAATCCATTTGTGACAGATTGTAGTCTGCCACTTTGTTGGAGGCCCACTAAGCTCAAATATTTTTATACAAGCCAGTTGCTTCATTCTAACTTCTTGCACAATGCCATAATTCACACAAACGCTTATGCTCATCTTGAAAATTCTTATGCACATATTGAGTAGTGTGAATTTGCAGGCTTTGCTCCTAGTGACAGAAACACAAACGCTCTGCTCCCTCCACAACATTGTTGGGTTGTTTGGTTATTTCAGCATATGAGCCCTCACCTAGTCGAACACCACATTTTTAGTGCATTTTTTTTTCTGAGCTAGTGTGGTTGTACTATGTGTAAATCCGGATTCCAAAGTAGCAGATATATTCTGTGAGTTGTAATTCTTTCATGATATTTGTAAAGGCCCATGTGACTTGACCACTGGCCATTTAGAAAGCCCTAGGTATAAAAGATAATAACCTTAGTGGAAAGGGAGGTTTATCTTTTGGAAGAACTCTATGTACGTATGCTCAAACAGTCAAGTAGCTCAGGTTTGTTATCAACTTTTCTCATGATTGGATGATCCAATTTTGATTCTAAAACTTGCATAGTGTTCCACTTTACTTGCTCTTTCATTCAAGTGTAAGCATGCCAAGTTCTGTCGTGGTTTGTGACTACACATTGACGAGCCTAATCTTTAGTTTTGCGTGCTTAAATCATTGGTTTTTGACATTTTGACCATAGGAGAGTGTTATTAGACCTTAGGGTGACCTTTCTGGATTGTTCTATTTTAGTTTTTTGGACCTGGACCATGATGGATCGGGATTTTGGTACCTTCTCGGATGATCACCAGACTTTGTAGGTTTGTGCCCTTCGAATTAATATAGCTTCCCTTAAAGTTTTGTGATGATCTGATTCTGTTTAATTGAAATGTCGTGATGAACTAAAGTGGTGAGATAAGACATAGGCAGATTTTCCAATCTGGGAGTTGTGGTTTGCTTGTTGAGTTGATGTGTTTGCTTGTTAGGTTCACTTCTTGAGGATTGGCTACCTCAAAGAGACTCTATGCCCCATTTGAATCACTTCCCTGAGTATTGACATATTATGTTAGTGCCAAATAGCTATGCTACAGACAACTCTCGTGGCAACCCACTAACATTGGCACCGTTGTTGGTGAATGATCCTTAGGTGGTGAGTGACCTATCACGTATTTTGAGTTTTGTTGTCCAGAGATTGGTCTTTCCATTCTATATACACTAGTAGCAAAGTAGCTAAATGGGGGTTTAGCACTTGTTAGAGTTTAGAATTAAAGGACTTGCTACATCTATTCTTGAGAGGTCAAGAGAGTTGTGAGTGAGATAGAAAAAGCATTTCATTCTTTGATTTTCTCATTACTTTCAGAATGTTGTATCATTTTTTGTTACGACTTTAGTTTACGTTGTTTTGTTTGTTTTTGTTCCAAGTTTCTTTCTAGCACATAGGAGTAGGGTAAGTAGAAACTACCACCATCAAATTTGGCCGAAAAGATGCGGGCAAAAATGACTGAAAATCATATTTGGGCAAAAAAGACCATAACTCTGAAAATTAGAAAAATTGATGGTAAAGACAAAAAAACTAATCAAAACTCAAAAACTTGGTGCTAAGGGGAATTAGAAAACTTATTGGAAGCAATCTAATAAGTTTCATCCCATTCTGTGGAGGAACATGGATTGTGATCCATGTCCCCCAGAGATAGTTTGATTTAGAACAGGGACCATCTGATACATACTACTTCCAAGCAACCAAAACCAAATTATGGAATCAAATTGAAACCAAACACACACTTAAATCAAGGAAATTGGAAAAAATCACCAAAAGCTAGTCAATTTGACCAAAATTTTAGAAACTTCAACTTTTCGTGATCTAAATCCGAAAAGTTTTGGGGAATGGCTTTAAAAGAGCATAGACTGTCAGCTGACCAAGTTTCATGTCAAAACAAGGTCAAACATGGATCACGATCCATGTACCTCATTTAGTTTTTGGCTGAGATTTGAGTAGTAGGTAGCTCAGACTTAGACAAATACTTTTCCCAAAAGACATATTGTCAAAAAAGTTGAGCAAAGTTGATCAAAATAGACAAAATAAAAAAATAGTCAAAAATCGCTAAAACAGATCCAAAAATTTACTTTTGGTTTGCAAAAACTGATCCAAATTCAAAAAGATTTTTGGAATAGGCCACAGACATCATAATCTAAATTCAAAAATATTTTGGGCATAGGCTATAAATATCATAATCTACCAGCCGGCCAAATTTCAAGTCCATAAGTGATGAAACATGGATTGCGATCCATGTCCCCCTTTTGAGATTTTTGGCTAAAACTTCTTCTACCCATAGCAAAGACCATTAAAAACAACACTTTCCATAGCAAGGTTGAAAATATCATCAAAAGGGCCAAAAATACGTCAAAGTGAAAAACCGCTAGAACAGAATGTGATGGACCACACCGTGTAGCAGAGTACCCTAATAGACTACAAAGGGTTGCTATTTCACTTTTGGTTGACCAAAACTTGTCCAAATCCAAAAAGATTTTGGAGATAGCCAAAAATACCTTCATCTTTAATTGGTTCAATTTTGGGGTCAAAAGCTCTCTCAACATGGATCGCGATCCATGCACCTTTTCCAAAATTTTGAACTAAAACCTAACCACTTTGGTCTACATACTATTTATAGCCTATTCCCAAAGTTTCATCTCATTTGGATATCAAAATCCAAGTCAAAATCCCAAAATTATCCAAGCACTATGAGAAAATGCAAAAATTGATCTAATTTTCAATCCAGAGGTTAAAATCCAAAAAGTTTGACACAATAGCATCTAGTAATCATGCTCATCCTAATGGTACCAAGAAAATTCAATTTGGCCTCCAACATGGATAGCAATCCATGTCCCCATGGTGATAGCTTGACTTGAAATTGTCCCAGACTATAGTGCACATATAAGGAAACATATCCCAAAGTCCAATTTTGGAAGGAAAAAATGAGCCAATTTGGATCAAAAGACATCAAAACAGAAGATAGACTCAAAACCACAGAATAGACATAAGGTTGGGCATTTGACCCATCAAAAAAATTCCAAATTCAAAAAGATTTGAGATATAGCTTGTAGACATAAAGTGTAACAAGCTCTCCAGAGATCAAGTCTAGATGTGGTTGAACATGGATCGTGGTCAATATCTCCCAACCTCAAAAATTGGTGAAAATTCATACAAAGCCTCTAGATGGCCTTGTCTAGCTAATGTCAAAATTTGAAGTCAAAATTTGACATGGGGTCATGGATCGCGATACATGTATCTCTTCATAGTGGGGGTATTTGACTAAATGATCCTATAGATATACTTGAGTACATCTTGTATCTCAATTCTGAGCTAAAAATACCCTCTAAAGACAAAGATACAAGCAAAATTTTCTGTGTCTAGGTCTTGAGACTGTTTTGAGTGTTGTTTCAAGTGCAATTCACCAAACTTGCTCTAACTTTTGCTACACAACTCTAAATGGAGTCAAGTAAAGCCATGATAAAAGTTTGTGAGCAATAGGGCCCAAGGCCAAAATTTTAGAGCAAAAATAATTTAGGTTTCCTTATTCCAAACTTTTAGGGTACCCAAAATCAGTTTCCATAGACCAAGGGGCACAAAGACATGACTTTTGAGAGACTTGACCAAGGGCAAAAAGGGATAAGTTGCTCTAAGTCAAGGTGGGATTGTCAAAGATTATCTTGAGAGGGTTGAGTGAGCCTTAACCATGACAAATCATCCACCACCGAGGTTTTCTACTCAACTCAGAGATATGCAAACCGCAAGAAATATTACAATACCTTAGATAGTGGGATTGAGAGAAAACACGGAGACATATCCAACATACAACACCACACATCAAGGTAGGGCTCATGGAGCTTTGCCAAGAAACTATACAACTCATTGGGAATCACACTAGCCATTATACACCTCAAGTCAAATGCATGTGCTTGAAAATACGATAGCAAAAATTGATGAAGACCTAGAGGTGAAACATCCACTTGCTAATGATCAACAAACCCAACATGAGATTCATCAAAACCAATGAAGCCTTGAGATTTCTAATAGATTACACTCATGAGGGATTGTATAGGTTCACAAATGGGGATCAACATAACTTCTACAAATGTGTAGAACCCAACTGTGGAGAGTTGACAAACCATAAGAAGCTCTATGCATTCACGTATATAGATGCCCAAGGAGTGCAAGTTTGATGGTAGATAAGTATGGACAAGGGTACAAACTTGTTGATCCAATTGACCTAGAAAAATATACATACAAGGGTACATCAATCTCTACATTATTTTAGCCAAGTGTCGGACATAGATTTCCAAAAACAATGCCAGAGCATATATCAGAGAGGATTCTGCCAAGATTTTCTCCAAGATGAGAAGAGATAGCAAGAGATGTTTTTGTAAGAGACCCAAAATTGGTCAAATTGGTGACCGAACCACCACAAACGAGACCATCTCAAGTAGTCAGATGTGTCAAGACAAAGTACAATGGGTCGAGTGATCCATATGCTCATGTTTCACTCTTGAAACAAGTTTTGAGAGCTGAACGGGTGGCGGATTTCCATACTCAATACGAAGGATTTGGGTTAACATTGGAAGGAACGGCCTTGATGTGGTTCCAACCATTGAACAAAGATGAGTTCCAAACATATAACAAATCTTGCATGAATTCGTGAAGGAATTCTCTAAAAGGGGAATCAAGCACAATATTATGTCCCAAATCTACACTTTCAAACAAAAAGAGAACAAAAAAGCGAAGGAAGTTTTGCTTCACTTCAAACTGTACTTAGAGAGGTGTATTGTGAAATAGTTAGCACAATATGAGAGGCTATCAATTCTCTTTATAGAGGGCTCGAGGAATGAGACTTTAAAAAATGATCTGCATTTGAAAGCATGCATGAACTTTGAGCAAACATGAAAGAAGCTTTATATCTTATGGAAAACTATAAAACTTATGGTGAGATTACAAAGGATGAAAAAACTATGACAAGAAATGTCTCCTTGTCTTCTAGTGAAACCAACATTATACGAGTTGCTCAACCTCGACCAATGTCCAATCTAGGCGAGCTAGCTGAAGAAGTAGCACAACAATTGAGCCTAGACTTTAGCCAATATACTTTAGCCAAAACTATGGGCAAGAGAGACCATATGGACCCCAAGCAGGGAATCAATTGCCACTCAACCAACACATGTGCCACAACCATGAAAAATCATTTTACGATGGACGAGAACACCTTAATGTTCATAACCAATCAAGAGTATGGATCAAAGACCATTCTTACCATGCAAGAACAACCATCGGCTGCACCACCAACTATGCAACAAGTAGAACCATGCTACGAGTGTGGAGACAATCATTAGGCAAGGAGTTTTCCACACAAGGACAAACATAAAGAAATTTTTGGATTCCGTAATGAATGTGCAATCACTCATGTTCTGCAAGACGGTCCCAAAAATCTTGATAACAAAGGGAAATCAATAGTGAACATTGTTAGAGTATTTTTTCTTTGAGCGGATTTGAGGTAGAACCCACGGTTTCTATGAATGTGGTGACAAGAGCTCAAGCTCAAGCTCAAGCACAACAAGCTGCAAAAAACACACAAGTTGAGGAAGAAAGCAAAGTGCCAATTCAAAAAGAATTTGAGAGTTTGACGATAAGGACTCAGAGAAAATCACGGAAAGCAAAAAGAGACAAAATGAAAGCAAAAAGGCTAAAAGAGAAAATTTCCTTAGAGATAGAGCTACAACAAACAAGAGAGCAACTTAAAAAGGGAAAATAAGGGATGAGTGTAAGGAGCGGTGTCTTCCAAAATATCATCAGGAGGTTTAGTCTTCATAAAATAGAATTTTGGAACCTTTAGAGGCTTGATTACAAGCTTACAAGGCTAGGACTGAAAACCAACCAAACATTGGAATAGAGATGGTTGACATATCTACATCCCAAAGTCAAAATATAGAGATTTGAAATGTGCAAATGGTTCATAGAGACAACTCAAGCTCTAATGGAGCCAAAGAAACAAAACATCCCTAGACAAGAAGTATTAATCCACAAAAGGGATGAGGAGATTGAACACAAAGGAAAAAAAATTGAACGATCAAATGAGATCAGAGCCAAAAACACCATTGGACACAAGGGTAGTGGCTAATACCATAGATGACTCCAAGTCACAAGTGATGATTCCAATTTTGAAAATAAGTGATTTATTGGAAACAATAAGGAATGAGAAGGATGGTAGTCCACTTTCAAGTCTGCACCTATCACAAAAATCAACATGTATCATGAGTTTTATCAAAGAGATATACAATCTTTGTATGGTGACACAGGAACAAAAGCATCAACGAAGAGTAAACCTGAAACATTGAAAACTTTGCCATCTTTCATAGGAGAATACGAAACAAAATTGGGGGTCAAGGTAGTGCCTTTTCAAGAGAAACCAGTTAGAAAGATGATGGACACTAAAGCCTACATGAACTAATGTCTACTCCCATACAATACACAATAACTCTCTCAAAGTTGTTGAAAATTAGACCACATCTATGGGGAGAAGTGGACAAAAATCTAGAGAAAATGAGATTAAACATTCCTTTTCGAGATATTCCCTTAGATGATCAAATGAGTAAAATGACACAAGAGAAACCTAAGGAAAAATCAGTACTTGTAAACAAAGTGGGAGATTATTGTGAAGGAGAAGAAAAAAGCACCACCTTGCTGGTGGAGCACAAAGGAGTCAAAACAATGCTATACTTGTTGATAGCGGGTCTGGAGAGGCCATAGCCACCAAAGAAATTTGGGTTAAACCGGATCTTAGAAAGACCAGAATGAAACTGCAACTCATAGATGGTTATGTTGAGAGACTTATAGGTATGTTGGAGCATATTATAGTAACCTCTTGTGGGATAGGAGACAAACATGCATTTTCAATAGTAAATTTTGGAAAAGACAACAATTTTGATATCATTTTGGGAGTCAAAACAATGGCTATACTTGATAGCGTGGCTGGAGTGGCCATAGCCACCAAAGAAATTTGGGAGAAATTGGATAAATTGGCTCTTAGAAAAACTAGAATGAAACTACAACTCGCGAACGGCTATGTTGAGAGACCTATAGGTATACAAGAGCATGTAATATTAACCTCTTATGGGATAGAATATGAACTTGCATTCGCAATAGTGGATTTTGGAAAAGACAACAATTTTGATGTCATTTTGGATGTCCATTCATGAGACAACTTAAAATGGTTCAAGATTGGGGCTATGACCACATCTTCTTGAGGCACAAAGAGGTTATAACAAGGATCAGTGTGAAGGACCACATCTCTAGAGATGTTAGTCAAACTCTTGTAGAGGACTTTGACTCAGCAACGGTCAATAAGCAAGAGATACCTTCATGGTTATAGACTAAAGCATATCTATGGATGTGTGGAGCTTCCGACTGTGAGAGTTTGCTAAGGGAAGATTGTATCTTAGAGAGACCGGTAGAAGACAAAAACTACACCCTAGAACCACTTCTTGAGGATTTATTTGATTTGTTTGGATCGGACCAAATCTTGTCTACTCTGGAAATGTGTGTAAATGAAACAACACCAACAAAGTTTTGTGATGGTGGAAGGCCACGACATAGCTCCCTATTTTATGATAAAGCTGTTGAAGGAAGCTAATGAAAATTGTGAGTATGAAAGCAAAAAAATTGAGACAAACAACTTTGTAATGAATCATGATGCAAAAGCACAAACAATGGAAGAAAAACAATCACAAGAATTCGTCATCATCGACATGCCTAAAGAATCAATAATAGTTGTTTCAAAGAAGCCGACTTCAAAAAATGCACAACTGAAAGCAGATGAAGAAGCCGTGTTTCTAAGTTCCAAGTCAAATTTTCAACAAACTCAAGATCAACGAGAAGGATAAGGATAAGGGGAAAGATTGATTGTCTCCTACGGTGATCAAATTCAGCTTATGTGATGCAATAGAACTCAGATTACATGTTTAACTATGATAGATCTTTATTCTACAAAGAATATAATGACTTATGGCACTTGGATAATGATGGGAAAGCCACCCATTAAAGAGCCATAGGAAATAGTGTACATAAGTTCTAAAATGCCAGTTCTTAGCTTTAGGGTGGCAGAAGCTATACTCAAGTCGAGTACTGGAGAGTTCAAGGATACTTTCTACATAATCGACTCCCATCACACAAAAGAAAGTCTGGTCCTAGCAAAAAGATGGATGAACAACTTCCTTTGACAATAATAAAAAGCTTCAACAACACCAACGGTGATAGCCCTAGAAGCATCTCAAGCTAAAGCAAACACTGAAGCAGATCGATACTGCAAGTCAACGTTACCTTTAATGATTCTCCATCAAAATTCCTACACAGCCTCTGCATCAAAAGCCAAACCATTGACAATGCAATGTAAACCTAAGCAAAAAGTTTATCAACCAAAGTTTTCATCACAACATAGCCTCCAAAAAAGGTAAAAAAGAATCAACCAAGTGTTCGTATCCAAAGATCACATCGAAGTCAAGGATTTAGTTTGGATACACCAATCACAAGTTCAAGCTCAACAACCAAAGGTAGTAGGGTGGGTAGCATCAAATGAGTCAATCACTTCTCAAAGCTACTTTCAAGGAAACACTAATATTGGGGCCAAAAAGCCTAAGATAATAGCTTGGACTTACTCACCTCAAGAAAAAAATTCTACAAAGAGAAATCCGAGCTATCAACAGAAGGCAAACACCTCAGTCAAGAGAAAGAACAACCACAAAAGGCCAATGAAAAGACCTTCAAAGAAATAAGCAGTGCGATAAGTATGGGGTACCAGAGTCACACTTCTACCAAGCTACCCAACAAAGACATGTGAAGCAGTAGATGATTGTAGTCAAGCTACTCCAAAGTAGCATACTTAGCTTCACTGTTGCTTTGTGCCATAAGCTTCAAACTCCTTTTAGTTACCGAAGCACCTTGAGATCATAAATTACAACACCTCCCAAAGCTTCACCATGTGCTTTCGTGTAAGAGTCATAAACAAACAATAGATATGCATTGTCTATGCCAAGTGCTTCCACGTGTTGCTTCTTCACCACATCCTCCTTAAGAAGAAAAGGGATTTCCTTATAAGTAAGAAAATTATCCAATGTGGCCCTTGTGCTTTCCTCAACAAGAAAAGAGAATTGGAACTCCTGTAGCGCCACAATCCACTTCAAGAGCCTCTTTGACAAAGTAGGGCTATTTACCAATTGAGTTAGAAGAGTCTAGCTAGTGAGAAATGTGAATGGTTTGGGGAGAAGGTAGTGTCTAAACCGTCTACATGCACAAATCACACTCACCATGATGAACTCCACTTCTGTATAGCCTCTTTCCACATCTAGCTTCACCCTACTAGCACAATAGATAGGCTTCATGTAGTGGGAGTTGTTACCTCGTTGATGAAGTAGAGCTCCTATAGCATCCTCACCTAGTGATGGATTCACATAAAATTACTTATCCCAATTAGGAGCTTGCATAGTAGGAAGAGAACCAAGAACCTCTTTGATACCTTTAAAAATCTCCTCACATTTATTTGTCCATTGTAGAGGATCCATTTTGCTACTCATTGTAGAAGATAAAGAAGTTAAGAGGACAAAGAAATGAATCTTGACATATACTTCACCTTTTGAATAAAGGTATAAAGTTTCTTTGTATCCTTAGGTGATGGGAGGAGCACCAAAGCCTTCACTTTGTCGGAATCCGCTTCTATCCCATTCTCAGAGATCATATGTCCCAAAAAATTCACTCTTACTTTCATCATATTGCTTCAATGCCATCCCAAGCTTTATACAATGACCCTTTCTAGAGCTATAAACACAAAAGTCATCAATAAGATCCTTCAAAAACTTGCCACCAAGAAAGGGAGAGAACACCTTATTTGACGCATTTTTCGTACCACACACAGCCATTCATAGACCAAAAGGAAGCACACAGTAACAAAATCATCCCCATGGTGTGATAAATGTGGCCTTCTTTTGATCTTCTAAAGCCAAGGTGAGCTGAAAATATTCAGAGAATCCATCACATACACTATACCTCTCATGCCCTGCAATAGAATCAAGTATGTCATCTATGAAAGGAAGAGGGTATGCATCTCTCTTCATAGCTACATTTAAATGCTTAAAATCAACATAAATTCTCCACTTTCCATCCTTCTTAGGTGTGACAACAACAAGACACCCATTCTACAGTACTCACATGACATATAAAACCTGCTTTGAGAAGCTTGTCTACCTCTTCCTTTAAAGCATTAAGTTGTACCTCTCCCATTCTCTTTTGCTTTTGGCATATGGACTGAGCCCCTTCCTTGATTGGAATGTGTAATTCCTCTCCTTTGAAGACTCTAATTTACTCATAAGAAGTGATAAACAAATTGAGAAACTGTTTTATCATGCATAGGTACTCGCCCTTCTCACGACTAGTCAAGTCGGGGGACAACATACATTGTAACAGCTCCTCTTTGACATTAGGTTGAACTTCGGGTTGCATCAACTCTTCAATTTTCTCATAAGGACGGAGATATCATTCTCGATGAGACAAAGAAGACTTTATTTCTCATCACGCTCTTCTTCAAGAAACAAGGAGGAAACATCTAGATCACTATCGTTGTTATCTTCCACCTCACTGCTGGCATCATCCCCATTGTCTTCTTCTTCACTTGAGTACTCTTCTTCATCACTTTTTGTGCGCTTTGCTACACGTGTCAGAGGTTGGGGACTTCCCTGTGCAATGTGTGCGAGCCTTGAAAGGTTGCAAGCACACAACTAGAGAGTCCTAGCAAGCTCAAAGAAACAATGGCATGTCACTCACCGCTCATTGCTTACGTCGTGAAGGATTCCGTGCTACGAAGAAGAAGGAGCCACCACCGATGCCGTGCTCAACCGCCTCGCCGTCGCCACAATGCTCGATCACTCTCTCTCTCTCTCTCTCTCTCTCTCTCTCTCAAGCATACACACACACACACTCACACACATACACACATGAGCACACGAAGGAGAAGGAGACAGAGATGGAGCAAGAGCACTTCCTAGCTTACACCTCAAAGAATGAGGATTTTTAGGTCAAATGAACCTTTTATTAGAGTTTGACCCATTCACACATGGGTGCCCACAGTGGCCGGTCGTTGGTGGCCAAACTACTATAAAAATAACATAAGTGGTGCGTCTCTCATCGGTGATCACCTACACACCTATTGGACCGACAAGCTCGATCCATGACTAAATCAAATAAATAATATGCGTCCGTCAAAGCTTATAGGGTGTCCGTGAGGGTTAACATGTCCCCCTTCCTGATGTAGATTCTTTCCTCGGAAGCTATTGAGATGAAGCCCGTTCGTCGAGGTGGAAGAGCATCCGAGATTGAATGTCCTTAGTCTTCTTCAATCACTGCAAAATCGGCATTCTCATATACAATTAAAAAGCATATGCAGCTGTAGGCACACAAATTGATTGGTAACAGAATATTATACAATTTGTCAGCAATAAACATTAAACTATAATATAATCAAATGCATAAGCAATTGTAAAGGCCAAAAATATACAAGTATGGGGTGGCTAATTTAATGGTCGAGAGGCACTAGAGGTCAACTATTAATACCATGGGCAAGCTTCTCAATTCTCTCTGGTCAATTAAGCTGTTTAATTGCGAGAGCAAAGTATTTCATGTTCGAGGGCCGACTAGAGGCTATACCTAGAAGACCTTGTAGTTAAGTTATGATAAAAGGAATTGCTCATGAAATCATCGCCTATCTTATTCCCTTTTCTTTGACCCCCCAAAGTTTTTTCACATTCATTCAATTTTGATATGTGTGCTTATTTTGTATGCCTTGGGCTTTTTGCTCTTCAAGGAAAGGCGCCCACACTAGGGCTCTAGTACCATAGGAAATACATGTGAGTGAAGTACCAAATTAAGCTAGAATTTCTTTTCCAGCTTAAGATTTTACATTGTGGCACTTTTGAGTTTTTTTGTTTGTTCGTTTTCAGCATTTCAATTTTGTAACTTTGGGGGGTCATATGACATTGTTTCCCTCCCCAGGCTCATCACACTAGTAAACTCCCTTTATAATACTTAAGCTAAAGGTCAAATAGGGACTAAGCCCACTAGAAATCTCTAGTACATTGCACACAATGTCCTAAATAGGATTAAGAACATCAAGTAACCATTGATAATTAGGAACGCATTCCCCATGGTATTAAGAGAAGATCTCTAACTCCTAACTTGGTCAAACTAGCTTAGTCAGACTGCTTGATTCTTAAACCTAGACAAGGGATTATGAATGAAAATTATATAGAATCTAATGTCTAATTTAATCAAATGTACCTAATATTGTGCTACCAATCACACTTAAAGCAGACAAACGTTGATACTAGAAAACAGAGGCAATGCTAATGGACAAGGAACACCTGTTTGTGTTGATGATCGCGCTCAATTCAAAGAGTGAACGAGAGAAAGATTCCATAAAGTTCAAAATTCTAACAATGGCAATGCGTTCGTGTACACAGTAGAAAACACAAGGAATACCTGCAGGAGGCATATCATTGGGAAGAGACACCAACTAAACATAGATGGCACGTAGCCCTAGGTCTAAACCCCTATCCTTGTCATCATCGAGAAAAACAAAGTCATCATCCGTGAGACCATACGTGCCATCGGTGTAATCATGTAACTCTACCTCATCGTTAGAGGCACAAATGTTCACTAAGAACATCACTAGGCGTCTATAGTCATCCTGGTCAAGAGAGTAGGCTTGTGCAATGGGAGAGATGCTCTCTTCTAAGCATGGATCTGTCGTGGTCAAGAGATCAACCATTCTAATTCCTCAAAATTCCTCTCACATGCTAGCGTATCTACCAAATCCGATTCACAGGCAAGCACCGGGTAGACTATGTGAAACACTTGTGAAAAGTAAAGAGGGTACCTCTCACCCAAGGTAGGAGTGGATGACTCTAGCATACTAGCCATATCGGTACACACATATAGATGATGGTTAGTGTGCAATTATTATAAGGGTCATGTCAAAAGGTCGTTTTCTTGTGCACAATGTGTTTTAATGATTTTTGGTCATGTACTAGAACTTGTAGGTTTCCAGCTTTCTGTTTGGTGGCTCTTGCTCTTTTACTTTTTTGTTTTTTTGTTTTGTTTTTGTGAGTATAAGGCTTTATATATACATTCCCTAAGATTGGGAGATTGAAACGTCAGGGAGGAAGGTTAAGAGGGCAGCAAGTGAATGATGAATGTCAGCAAACACTCCCTCCTTCCTTGGGTAGTGTTAAGTCTGGAGCTTGATTTATCCCTTGTAATTTTTTGTATTAAAAACGCACATTTGTAAGGCTCTCGTTATGAGGAGAAGCCATCGTGCATGAAGAAAAATCACTCGTCGAAAACCAAAATTTTCATGCCTAGCCGTCAGAATATTCCTTTTCGATGGAATATTATGGCCGAATGGCAGCCAAAAAGTGGTCCAAAAACGGTTGGCCGGTAGTCAATGGCCAGTAGTCGGAAGTCAATGGCCGGTGGCCGGTGGCCGAATTCAAAAGCAGACTTGTCTTCTAAAGGACACCCACGCATGGGCGGATTGGAGGGTCCGATTTGGACTTATCTACACACAAGGGCGACTACACATGGCTACCTCTCATGAGAGAGGGCAACCATTTTGGCGTATAAAAGGAGGCCATTTCTACACACATTTCACTGTGTGAAGTTGATGCAACAAGGTGGATGTGAGGTGGTGGAAGTGAAGCAAGGCGGAAGCTCCAAAAGGGTATAATCCCTTTGTAACCTACTTCTTGCTTTGAAGTACTATAGCCATTGAGTAGCTGCTTTTCCGTGGACGTAGCCCACATTGGGTGAACCATGTATATCGAGTTTAGTCTCTCTCTCTCTCTCTCTCTCTCTCTCTCTCTCTCTCTCTCTCTACTCTTTAATCTCTTGTGTGTAAAAATTATTTCTCTCCACCATTAAGTAATCTACTCAATTATCTACTTAGCTACGTCATATTTCCTAACAGGTAGATCATACCTTTTGGAATGATGTTGTCACATCGTCACAGGATTTGACTCGCATGGGTTAGGTGACAGGTAAGAACACAATTTACGTTTTGGCACCCAGATTTGATCATTTCCTTGATAGTAGCCTTGGGCTTCCAATAGTCGTTTAGGAATCCAACGCAATGTTTTCTTACATTTCTGGGAGCGAGTGGGGCGTTTCTTAAAGGCTCTTGTTTTTTAGCATTAGCCATGGTCGCTAAGGAAGCTTTAGGGACCCACTTGTGTTGGAAAAATCCATAACAATGAAGGTATTTCTTATTTTGTGTGCAAAGACCTTTATCTTGAGATCTTCTAGCATCCCAATAGGTTTAACAATAGACCCATTGGCCATCTTTACTACTATGGTTGTGGTCTCAAGGTGAGGTATTCCAATAGTTTCCCATCAATTTTTAGTCACAATGCTAACCCCAGTGCCACCATCAAGGATTCCCTTCACAGTTAATCCCTTGGTAGTGATTGGTATGGTTGCATTGGATTCATCGCCCTCAAAGTATTGTCCCAACTTGTTAACGGGTATTTCTACAACAGGGTTCTCATCTAGGTTGGGTTGTAGATCTAAGTGTTCCTCCTCTATTGGAATCTCCCTAGCTCCTCCATCTGTGCAAATTGTGGTAGCCTGACTTTCAGTTCTCCATTGAGGAAAGCTCGAAGAGTTAAGAATAGCTCGGGGTCTCCATATAGTTTGGACATGATGGTGGTTCTAACTTTTGAAGTCATGAAATCCATCAATTTGGCAATATTTAACGACACCTTTTGGGCTTCAATCCCTTGACGTGGGGAAGATGGGATCTCCATTTCTTTGATAGGGTTAGGTAGTCCCTCTGTAAACATTCTTTCCAACAAGAAGTAAGTACGCCCACTTTCCCACGACTTTAAGTCACTTTCTTCTTGGATGACATTAGGTATGGCTAGGGGTCTATGGACTTTGTGAGGTTGTTGTTGCGTAGGGAACTATGTGTCTGCAATTTGGATCCGCCTAGGTGTTGGCTCTAGATCCCTTTGGGTATTTTCTACCAAACTCCTTAATTGCTTGACTCGCTTGATCTTCTCTGTAGGGTTTGGGAAAGTTCCTATCTTCTTCTTGGATCCTGGCCATTGTGGCTCATGACAATCTTCCTTGTTAATTTCTTTCTTAGTGGTCGTTTTGATCTCCATGGTTTGACCTGAATCAGAATCCTCTTCAGCGTCATTCATATATACGGGGTCGTCACCAGTCCATATGTTGGTCTTTGAACTGGGATTTGACTTCGTTTTTTGCGATCTCTTCCTTCATGTTTTCTTCTTCTTGTGAGATTGGGCAATGGATGCAGTGTCTCTTTCTTCAAGAATATAAAATTTTTTTTGGAGCATCAATCGTGTGAATACATTTATTTGTACCACATGTGTACTTTGTGATGGCTCCTCGGTAACCTCATTCAAGTTTAATGGCGTGATCTTCGACGCATTTAGATTGTTTGGACATTGGGCAATCAAATGATCTATGCCGCATCGGTTACACATGAGTATCGGCATTGTAGACATGCTCGCTTGATTGGTTTGCATTAGTGTAGCATTCTTTTGTAGCCTAATAGGACACTTGGCTACACGATGTAGACCTCCACACTCATAGAGGTGGTCTCTTGGTAGTGTAATTTATATTTTGGCCTCTTGCAGCAAGAGCAGCTACTTGATAGACAGGTTTGACCTGTCCCCAATAGTCCTCCATATAATATTGTAGAATTTCTTCAAGTGCATCAATCCCATAGGCAATATTAGGGTCTATATCTTCCTCATAGCCTTCCAAACAAGCAATAGATGACTCACAACCCACTTGATTCACAGAGGTGATGCTCGCATGTGGTGGTTGCGGTCCTAGCACTAGAGGTGATAAGGGTGTTGTTTGAACAACATTTTTGGCCCTAGGGACCATGTCTTGTGACGTTTGTTCAAGAGGTGGGGCTGGCATCACTGCAGGCACTCGAGGTGTGTCCGTCCATGCTAAGATTGGTCTATTGGCCATTGCGCGCTTAAATATATGCAATCCTTAGCTTGATGGCCATACCTCCCACATGCATTGCAATTCCCATTGAATTTTACTCTAAAAGGAGGGCATTCACTGGTACTATGCGGACCCTAGCATACTGAGAATACAAGAGGGGAGGACACTGCAAATCTTACCCTGCATGCTAAAGGTCACAAAAGCTCAAGAAGTTCAAAGAGGGAGGGAAGAGTATCTCTTTTCTCACATATGATGGCACCTTGCTATGAACAAAGTATTGGCCTTCATCCAACAATTAGATGCGGCCTTTGGAGATGAGGGCTTCACGAAGTCCTCCAAGCTATGCCATGTAGCTATGCACTTCCGAAAATCGGCTCGTCAATGGTGGGATGGCCTTCGTGGCAACGACGAAGCCCCAAAGACATGGAAAACTCTACGAGTTTCCATCATGAAGCAATTCCTTGAAAGTGATGCAAAGGACAAAGTGCTTACCGAATGGTGCAGTTTGAAGCTTCTCTCTCATGAGTCTATCCACAAATATATAGACAAGTTTTGGGATTTACATCTCAAGGCTACTGTCTTCCAAAAGTTAGACATCGTCGAGCAAAAGCAACAATTCTGTGCGGGATTACCTGAAGAGATGGCGGAGTACGTCAACTCTCAACGGCCTGGTTCTATCATGGAAGTAATCCACCACACCATGGTTGCTTTGCACATCAATTTCCAACAAGGGGCTAGACAAAATGTCAAGCCCTTTGTTCTCTAGTCCTTTTAGTGTAAAAAGAAAGATGGTACATACCGTATGTGTGTGGACTATCGAGCACTAAACCATATCACTATCAAAAATAGATTTTTTGTGCCTCGGGTAGAAGATCTCTTTGATAAGCTACAAGGCTCTACATACTTCAGTAGGATTGACCTTAAAAGTGGCTATCATCAAATAAGGATAGTGGATGAATATATCCTAAAGACCGCGTTTCGCGTAACGTTGGTCTTTACGAATATCTAGTCATGCCTTTTGGCTTGACTAATGCACTCCACGTTCAATCGTCTAATGGAGAAAAACTTTAGACCCTACCGCAAATTCACTGGAGTGTTCTTTGATGATATCATCTACTCCAAGTCCTTGGAGGAACACAATTAACATCTCCAAGTGATTTTTCAAGCATTTAGGGAGAACAAGCTTTTTCTCAATCAAAAGAAACGCCAATTTTTCCTTCAAGAGATTCAATACTTAGGTCATATTATCTCTCAAGATGGTATCCATATGGATCCATCGAAATTGGAGGTAATAAAAGCATGGCCTCATCCAAGGAATCTAGATGAGCTAATAAGCTTATTCGTATGTGTGCATACTATAGACGTTTCATAGCAAAATCCTCCAAAATAGCAGGACCATTACATGAATTAACAAAGAAGAATGTTAAGTATTTATGGACGGCTAAGGAGAAAAATGCTTTTGACAAGCTCAAGAGAAGCTTACCTCCCAACCAGTCCTCATGCTTCCGGATATCTCAAAGCCATTTGAGGTCCAATGTGATGCTTGTGGTGATTGCCTTGGAGCAATCTTGCTTCAAGAAGGGTATGCCATAGCATATGAGAGCCGAAGGCTCAATACGGATGAACAGGTCTTCGTCATTTATGAGAAAGAGCTTTTAGATGTTCTACATGCCCTAGACACATGGAAGCACTATTTATTGGGGACTCCATTCATTTTACGAACATACCCCAAAGTCTCAAGTACTTCAGAACACAAACCAAGCTTTCCGACAAACAAATGAGGTGGGAAAATTTTATTTTGCAATTTAATTTTCATATTGCTCACATTGCTGGTAAGCACAATCAAGTGGCCAATGCACTCTCACAATGACCAAAAGTTAATGTGGTGTTTATAGCAACTCACAATGATCTATCTTCCATGATAGATGAGTATGCTACTAACCCTGCCTTTAGAGACATAATGTCAGCCCTTTCTTTGGGGAAGAAAGAGGAACCATTCACCTTGCATGATGGTTATCTTCTCCACGACAATAGGGTATGTGTTACCCACTCCCTTCGTGAGAAAGTCATGTATGAATCCCATGCTCCTCCCTATGCGGGGCATACATGCATTCAACCTACTCTCTGAGGAGTAGAAACGTACTTCTATTGGCCTACCATGAAAGTGGACATAAAAGAGTATGTTTCAAAATGTGTAGTATGCCAAAAGACCAAATATGATAGATGGAAGCAACCTGGATTACTCCAGCCATTGCCTATCCCAAATTCACCATGGGAGAGTATATCCATGGATTTTCATCTTTGGATTACCGAAGTCTATCCATGGGAATACGTGAATATGGACAATAGTCGACAGGTTTAACAAGCAAGCACACTTTCAAAAAGACTATTAAGGTACACCAAATGGCAACTCTCTTCATATCACAGATTTTCAAACACCATGGATTTCCAACATCCATCGTGGCAGATAGAGATCCTAGAATGACCAGTAATTTTTGGAAAGGTCTCTTTGAAAATTTAGGAACAAGATTGAATTTCTCTTTGGCATATTACCCACAAATGGATGGCCAAAGTGAGATAGTCAATCTTACAATACTCAATCTACTAAAGACTTATGCTACCCAAGTAGATAAACGCTCACAATGGGAAAAGTATTTACCTCTTGTAGTGTATGCGTGCAATATTACTGTACATACTTCTATGGGAAAAGCACCTTTTGAAATCATTGAGGGAAGACCTAAAAGTCCCTTGCTACTTAAAGTACATGGGAAGATCTTCGTTGCCGATGAGTATAGCCGTGACCTACAAGAATCTTTTCAAAAGATTAAGGAGGCTATATCCATCTCTCAACAAAGGCAAAAAGCTACTGCTGACAAGCACAAAAGGGCCTTAACATTCAAAAAAAATGATTGGGTCTTACTTAAGTTTCCCAAGGCTCGCTTGAGGCAAACGACGGGCAAAAATCCTACGGGCCATCAAAAGTATTATGCTAAACTAGCAAAAAAATAATGTGGTCCTTTTCAAATCTTGAAGCCCATCAATGAGATGGCTTATCACTCAAGTTGCCTAGCCATTGGATCTCATACACAATGCTTTTCACGTGAGCCTACTTAAGCCCTACAAAGGAGAGCCATCAAGTGAACCAATTATTGAAGACCCTCCCAAAATCGAAGACCAAGAAGAGGTGCTACAACCCAAAGCTATCCTTCGGCATGAAGACAAGGTAGTACGACATGGTAAGATTATCCGACGGTATCTTATTAAGTTCAAAAATCATCCTTTTGAAGATGCTAGATGGATGCAAAGAATACAGCTTAAGGATATTATGAACCTTGTCAATGCTTACAGTGCTACAATAGAGTAAGCAAATGTACAAATTTCTTTTAAATGACCAATGTTTTTGTCTATAAGACTAGTTCTCTTTTTATTTTGCACAACTTTAAATAGTATGCATGCTTAGAATCATGTTTGTGATGACGACGTCTCTCAAACACCAAGTAGAATTTGTCACTCTACTTTTGGAGAATGAAATGGACTAAAAAGCAGACATGCTTGCGGCAGCTATGTCTCCCAAGCACCAAATGGATTAGTCACCCGTCTTGGAATGATGTTGTAGGGTAAAAAGGGATCCTCTACCCGCTAAGAAAGATTAACTAATGACTAAGGCTTTATCTCGCCTACCTCATAGTCAAGGACAACTATGATTTCAAGAGAGAGGTAATGTCAAAAAAGTCTAATATCTAACCTAATGATTTTCTCATATCAAATTGATCATTTAATGTGGGAGAATAAAAGGGAACAAGGGTTAGAATATAGTCATGTGCTTACAGATCTTACAGGTCCAAATGAGAGATGGTGTATCAAAGAGCAAGGCTAACCAATGGAGCTTAAAGACTTTAGGGTTAGCTTCATTGAAGACCTCCAAAGGTTAATGTTAAAAGACTTTGACCTAGATAAGCTAGGGTTGTGCTTGAGGTGGGAACCCGGCCCAAGCTTGAGGTGCTTGTCGTGCTTGATGACTAAGGCTCTTGAGGTGCTTGTCGTGCTTGCCAACTAAGATGCTTAAGGTGCTTGTCGTGCTTGCCGACTAGGGAGCTTGAGGTGCTTGTGGGAACACTATCCAAGCTTGAGGCAGTTTGTCGTGCTTGCTGACTAAGGTGCTTGTGTTCCACAAAAGTAAAGCATCCGTAGAAGAGAGGGGATGAGCCCTAAAGCTAGGGGGATGAGAGAGAACACACATACACACACACACACACTGTAGTACTTAGCTATAGTTTCTGGTTTTTTTTAATAAACAAACCCACACCATGGGACTAGGCCCGTATATATTACCTACAAGTAGTTTTTGCTTTATGGTTTACTATCCTACTACCATTATTTGCCGTGAAGGCACAGGGGCTCTCTCTGTAACTAGAGGTAGCCTCACTGTCGTGTAACACAGTCGGTATATTCATGGCGATTCTACTCATGGCTTTGATCTAAGCGAACCGCCTCTCTCCCTCCTTCCTCTATATAATGAGGTGAGTCACCTCTTTGGCCCTCACTTAGCTTTGTTTTGTTGTTGCCTTGCCCTGAAATTTTTGCGTGGTACTGAAGCATGGAGCTCACTTCGTCTAACACATATGTCTGCTTCCTCGGCCATATGTGACTGCTAGCTGACTGGCTGGCTAATAGGTGCCTTGATTACCTGGGTTGTTGCCTTTTAACTGGGCTTGGATGGTGAACTAGAAAATGAAGGGGGTATGGTATCCCACCCTTTGCACACCGATTGTGTGTTTTGAGTTGTGCCAGGCTGTACGTTACGGTAGTTTTTAAACGAACCTTCATTTTGGAAAAATGTTGTTCTCTACGTTTTAATCTGCCCACTGATAATTGATATTCCCTTTAAAGGGCTTGATGCTATGGGCTACTGCTGGCTACATTTTTTTTACTGATTTTTTAGGGGCTTATTGAGCATCAAATAACCTTGTGGCTTACTTGATACTGTCGCTTTTTGCATATGTGTTTTTAGCACTATCATAGGAAGCCGTTTACTGGCCCTGTATATTGGTTGGCTGGTCGTGGTGTTTTCTGTCCGATTGCGCAATGACATAGAGGGGTTTTTTAGGGGTGTTGGGTCCTATTGCGCATCGTTGCAGTACTTGGTATTTACTTTATTCGGTTAGGATGTAAATTACATTCACTTGGGTGGATGTTGATTCTTTTTTAAGCCTTGAGTGTTGAGGTGGAACTAGCACTTTAAAGCATGATTTTTTTTAAAAAAAATGGTTCGGCTCATGGCTTGGCTTTTATCAGGGCTCCTTGTTACTTTCGTTTGCTAAAGAGAGGTATATGGTTAGTGATAGTGGGATGATTCAGAATCCATTTTAAGTGGGAGAATAAAAGGGAACAAGGGTTAGAATATAGTCATGTGCTTACAAATCTTACATGCCCAAATGAGAGATGGTCTATAAAAGAGCAAGGCTAAAGACCTTAGGGTTAGCTTCATTGAAGACCTCCAAAGGTTAGTGTTAAAAGTCCTTTGACCTAGGTAAGCTAGGGTTGTGCTTGAGGTGGGAACCCGGCCCAAGCTTGAGGTGCTTGTCATGCTTGATGACTAAGGCTCTTGAGGTGCTTGTTGTGCTTGCTGACTAAGATACTTGAGGTGCTTGTTGTGCTTGCTAACTAAGATGCTTAAGGTGCTTGTCGTGCTTGCCGACTAGGGAGCTTGAGGTGCTTGTGGGAACACTATCCAAGCTTGAGGTGCTTTGTCGTGCTTGCTGACTAAGGTGCTTGTGTTCCACAAAGTCAAAAGCATCCCTACAAGAGAGGGGACAAGCCCTAAAGCTAGGGGGATGAGACAGACTGAACACACACACACACACACACACACACACACACACACACACACACACACACACACACACACACACACAAGATAAGCCAAGCCTCAAGAGGCAGCAAGGACACATGTCAAGCCCCTACCCATGTTGCCCTCATGGTGTTCCTAAAGTCTATTGGTTGACCTCTCAAGGGGTCTAATGACAAATTAGTTATTTTAATTAATTGTTTTTGCAATTATCAAGTCCTCTCTCTCAAAGGGGAAAGGGGGACACTTGTCCCCAAGACTACCCTTGTTGCTTGTTATGCATCTTGCATGTGATTGGCCAGTCTTGCAAGGGTCAGATGAGCTTTAAGCTTGAGCTACAAGGGGGGGTCGACCAAAGCAAGAAGGGGGGCTGCTTGGGGGGTATACTCTCCGACACACACTCACTCACACTCTCATTGTGTGAAGTGCAAAGTGCAAAGTCTCCTTCTCCAAGCTAGTAGAGAAGTTGAGAGCCTACACCAACACTCTTGGCTATGGAATGCAAATCCAACCAAGAGCCATGCTTCAATGCTTAAGCTTGCCATCTTTTCCATCTTCATTACTATGCTATTATGTATGCTAGCAAGAAGAGTGATGATAAGTGAGGAACTATTTCTTTCTCCTATGGAATGTTTCTTCTTCCTCTTCCCTACCCTCATTCCCCGATAGCTCTCTCCACCTTCGAAGGTGTTTGAGGCCTTGGGATAGTTAATGCTTTTGATAAAGTTTACGTTATGCTCGTGATGCATGAAGCTTTCCATCTTCATTGCATCACCTAGGTCACAAGGAACACAAAGATTGTATTGTACCAAGTCTCTCTTAATGGGAGAATCTATAATACAAATGCCTATTGGAGGGGGGGATCGGCTCCACATAAATTCGGTCCTCAAGTGTTGTCATGTTTTCTAAACTCTCTCTCTTGCAAAGTATTGTTCATGCCATGTTAATTAATTACTATGTTTATGTTGCTACCATCAATTAAGTGCACCCTCTATGCTCACAAAGTAATCTCACAAAAATGCCTTCTCTAATTTTCCTAATTCCGCTACTCTCAAAGTCATAGGCCATTTTCATTACATGCAAGCCATGCACAAGCAACTTTTTGAATTCTCTCCTTGGTTTGTATTGTTAAAAAAAAGATAATCTCTCTATTGCGATATTGACAAAAAATCAGGGAGTTTCCAAAAGTCCTCCGTGAATGTGTTGGGATGCTTCCAAATAACTACAACTATTTAGTGGTGATTGTGTCTTCCTCAAAAGGTGAAGTTATCTATCATGTATGAAGCAAGAGTTCCTTGTTATGAGGTGGCCACAACCATGATGTGCACACATGGCATATGACTCTTCTCTTTCCATAGGAGAATTATGATTTTGATGGTATTGAGCTAGATTTGTAAGATTTTTACCAACAATTATTGTGGCTGAGTTTTCCTTCATTATCATTGTGGATTTCCTGTTTGTCTCTTCTTGAGACACATCACACTTTGACAGTCAAATGGAATAAATGAATCCTTGTTTTACAATAGTCATCCTCCATTTTTTCTCAACTAACATCTCTTCCTAGCTGTGTTGATGCAAGTCAGGATCGTCATTTCTTATAGTTCTCTACGCGGCTAGAGCTGGAGTGCTAGTGCTTGAACTTTGCAACAACTGATTTGAATGGGTGTAGCATAATGGGATTGTTCCAAATGCCATTTAGGATGAGCTTCAAAGAGCACCAAGGTCTAGCTACCAAGGAATTGCACAATTCATTCTCTATTGAAAGCACTAAAATGACAATTGAATTATGATTGGGTGAAAATTCACTTGTTTTAGATGCAGTTGCCATCTTGCTCCCAGATTGAAGCAAGGTGTTGCTAGCTCGCATGAACAAAAAAAGTGTTTGGATAAATTGTAAACTCAAGGCTCGCGTGAACAAACCCTCAATCCTGGTCTTATTCGCCCCCAAAAATCTCATACAATATACAATACAAGGTAGCAAAAGCTACAAGGTTTGAACAAATTTAGTGTAACAACCAGCAAACCTCTAAAATTATTTATATATAACTTTTACAAGTCCTTATATATTTTTTCTTTTAATTGAGTAGTGCCCGAAATGTCATCTCTTAGAATAAATATGCTAGTTAGGGGCAAGGCCTATATTCAGCAAGTGCCGAGTGAAGGCTTCTATGCTTGAAAGGGGTAGACCCAAGGAGCTCTCTGTCGTTTTTCTTGGATGCAAAGCGAGGTTTTTCTATCATATATACACAAGACGTGACATGGGTGAACAAATTCATGGTGAGATTGACCCATGCATTTGCTATCTGGCAAAGCTTTGTTTGACCCTATGTGATGTGTGTGTTTGGAAGTACACACACACACACACACACACACACACACACACACACACACACACACACAGAAGAAGAAGAAGAAGAAGAAGAATTTTGATGTTGTAGGTACAATCCCAAGAGACCTCAAAGATCTATCCAACGAGTCTTGAACTCAAGACGTGATGTGTGTGTGTGTGTGTGTGTGTGAGAGAGAGAGAGAGAGAGAGAGAGAGAGAGAGAGAGAGAGAGAGAGAGAGAGAGAGAGAGAGAGAGAGAGAGAGAGAGAGAGAGGAAGAAGAATTTTGATGTTGTAGGTACAATCCCAAGAGACCTCAAAGATCTATCCAACGAGTCTTGAACTCAAGACGTGATGTGTGTGTGTGTGTGTGTGTGTGTGAGAGAGAGAGAGAGAGAGAGAGAGAGAGAGAGAGAGAGAGAGAGAGAGAGAGAGAGATCAACTCAAACAAAATATTTTCAAACATCCACAATCTACAACTCTCACCTTTTACTTTCCTTTTAATTTAGACCACATTGTGTAGCAAACAATTTACACACAGTCTGACCATCTGACCATGGCATCATTAATTTAATGCTCCCATTATGGTAAAATATGATTCCAACAATTCAAACTCCACTTTATGCTCCACCAATGTTCATTTGGGGACTCCCACATGCTTTTGGGGGGGGGAGGGGGGGGGGGTGTTATGTGTCTATTCAAAAGGGAAAATAACGATTACCCGAAAGTACCTTTAGGCCAAGTTTATAGCTTGAGCAGGCTATCACATCATTAGTTTCTTGGGCCCATCATGGTAAATCTGTCTCCAACTCCTCAAACTCCTCTTTATGCTTCACCAATGTTCATTGAACCCAAGTTCAAACCCCCCGTGAAAGTTGTGGCATCCACTGTGTAAGCTAAACTCCTCTTAATGCTTCACCAATGTTCATTGAACCCAAGTTCAAACCCCCCAACGCGATAGTTGTGGCATCCAGTGTGTAAGCTACAGCTGCCTTACGAGTGTGGTGTAACGACCTTTTTTTTTTCCCCTAAATTTGTCTGTACACCTGCAATATAGGAAAGTACTATGATCGACTCTGGACATAGAGGGAGAAAGATGGGCGAAGGGAGGGTGTGCGTGGTGACGGGAGGTCGAGGCTTTGCTGCCCGGCATTTGGTTTTGCAGTTACTGAGGAGCGAGCAATGGCTGGTCGTGCGGATCTTGGATCTCGCTCCCCACGTCTCCCTGGATTCTCATGAACAATCGGGCCTTCTTGCAGAGAGTTTCTCGTCTGGAAAAGCGCTTTATGTTTCTGTGGACCTTCGTGATGGCTCACAGGTTCTTCAAGGTGTGTGTGTGTGTGTGTGTGTGAGAGAGAGAGAGAGAGAGAGAGAGAGAGAGAGAGAGAGAGAGAGAGAGAATTGGATGTATCCAATGTTCTTTTATGCTTTCCGGTCCCAAAGCAAAGAGAAAGCAAGGCTGCGGGTGCCCAATTGCATTAAACAAAGAGAAATTTTACCATGGCCTGCTCAACATGATGTTTATAAGGTATGGAGAGAGAAGGAAGAAAGAAAGACAGATTTTATCAATTTCTTATAGAGACCAAAGAGAGCTCGTCTTGGAGAGGCCAAAGAGAACTCGTCCGTGAGACCAAACCATGTACTAGGTGTCAGTGTCATCTAGGTGACATAAGTTACAACAACATAACATAGTCTCCGTTGGGATGTAGCCGTGTCAGAGACTCTAGATGGATATGTGTATGGTATACAAGGCATAAAGGCTGGATGAAGCTCTGCTGAATATGGTGTTCAATGTCAATCTATATGCTTAGGAGAGTATAACTTTATTAAAAGTCAATCCTAGTCGTTTCCATCTTGTGGTAATGGGTTGTATAGTGTACGTAGGGATGCCCTCTTAAGGACTTGTATGGTTTTTGCCAGGAAGTTGTCCTCATTTGCCATCTCTCTTCAAGTTGTCTTGTGTCTTGCTCTATTGTCTTGTATCGGCCTCGTATGCTTGTCTAATGATATCATTTGGCAAAGTTGTTTGTCTCGCACATATTTCAGTTGCATGGGATGCCTACATCTCTGTTTCGGATAGAGATCCCTGATTTACTAGTTTGTTTTGGAGAGCAGTGTGTGAGAATGTGGGTAATACGCTCAAATTCTCGTCTTCATTCCATCCACATACCTGCCACATGGCACAGCTTGTGCAAAACACGGAATTTTCGTACAGCGTGCAACACCAGCATCCGTACGATCTGGCGCGTCAGCATGTCAATGCGATTTATGGAACCCTCTTTTAGAGTGCATGCTTCTGGTCTTTAGGGTTTTAGTCCCCTTGGTCGGGGTGCCATAAGTTGGTACAACTTTGAGCTTCAAGTTCTTTAATTTAGGCCTCTCGGCTAGGCTCTGTAAGTTGGTAAGACTTTATGTGCATCTTTCACTAGAGGTTAGACCTCCCTCTGTCCGGAGTTCGTCCAGTCGGCCATGCCATGTGATCACTTTGTGACATACTCCCCTTTTGAAAGAATTGTAATTGCCCTCGATTACGCCTGCAAAATCAAACATAAGCCAGAAACCAGTTCAATAGATATTGGCTGAAACCGGCCCGTGGGGCGGTAGGCTTTGTCTTTCACCCGAAGTTCTTTACTTTACTTTAGACACACAGAGAAAGAGAGTACTTTGCAAAGGTAACCTGCGATGGGAATTAACACCTAAGCGCACACACGGCGAATGCTCTGAGCAGACGCCGACAACGCGTAGGCCTCAAAATTGGCGGCCCTTTCGGTATTTCTTTATTTTTTAAGAGGGTAAATTACAGAGAAGAGTCTTGGGAATCCTTTAACTGTATCCAGCTAGATACCACCCGTTCTGGCAAAATTTCGGCAGCATAACAGCCTCAAAACGTGCCCCGAACCTATTCCCCTACGGGAACTCACTTCCACTGACATAAACCCTCTGATTCCTGCCCAAAAACAGTAAATTCAGCACGCTGTATTTACTGGTTTTTGCCCTGTTTTCAGCCCTAAACAGTTCCTGAATTGCCCTCTAGCAGTGGGGCACTATTCCCAGGGTTCTGTCATACGTATGGCTAAAAAACAGTCAAAATACAGCGCATAACCAGCGCTGAAATCGCACATGTACGGTGAGGTTATCACCCTCACCGGTGTGTGCTTTTGGAGCAACAGGCAGCTACTCTTGTTCCTGCTCAAGGAGGCTCTTGCCTCAACAAAAACGCATGTAACCACACAGCTGTACATGAGTCAAATAAAGAGCCCTCTTGTGGGGCATCACATTACTGCTCGTAGGGAAGAGAGAGCAATGTGGGGTGTGCAGGACATGACTTCACCACATTGTACATAAGAGGGAAAGCTTGCAGTCAATAGCTCTTAACCTGTGGCAAAATCCTTTAAAGGAGCTCTCCCAGCTTAGATTTTAGCGCTACCTCCTTCTGCATGAGAGAAGTGCACCAAAATGTGCCACTTGGCACGTTTACAAGCAATTTCCCGTTTCGGGGTTGCCGCTTAAAAATCTCCCGACTGGTGGCCCAGTCGACTTTGCGGCAAAGTTCTAAAATGTTTTGAACAGATTTCATAGCCCAAAATAGCAATTTCCTAATTTTTAGGAGATGCTTCCGTTGGGCTCCCGCTGGTCTTCTGACCATCTATCCCCATTGGGACCACATCCAAAAATGCAATGTGGCCCAATTGTCGGGTACTTTCTTTTGGTGACCCATCTTGACTTTGTGCCTTTATTGAGTTCACTTCCTAGTATCCACCCACTTGCTAAGTGCGACGGGGGGACCTACATGATCTTTAACTGAGCCTAGACATCCTCTTACTATACAAATTCCAGTGCTGACCAACTTCTCGTCTGCGGGTGAAACTACCGTTCACATTGGCCATACAATGTCCGACCATTTGCAACTTCAAAAAGAGGGTCTCAAAAATCATTGGAAGGAAACCAACAACTAAGGTTAGCAGTTGCCGCGTCCTCGTGACATAGATTCTAAGCACTGACGCACTAGACAAACACATATTCAGCACTTGCACAAAGACGACAGTCACTGAACATTCAAATACATCATACAAAGTCCATCAAGATAGTGGATAGTGATCTATCCGCAACGTGTTTAGCAATCACACCTAGATCTATCCCAGATCTCCACAGATGTCTCGATTGACTAATTCTTATTGCTATCATGTCCATCTCATCTGGAATCACAAGACCGAAATGTGCAGTCATTTTGTCTTTCAATCATGCACTCAAAACACTACTCACATGAGAGAGCACGTATATATCAGATTTATTTCGGGGGTTGCAGTTCTCGTCCTCATTCCACCTGAAGACAGATGGGCAATTTGAGATAGCCAATTCAATGGTTTTGAATTTGTTGAAGTCTTATTTTTTTTTGGATGAGAAGATTTAATGGGAAAAGTTTTTGCGCTTGGTAGAGTTTTCCTACAACAACACACGGGGAAGGTGCCATTTGAAGTATTTGAGGGTGGTAAGAAGGTTCTTCAATTTCTAAGCACCTAAGACAAGATTCTTTTGAAGTAGATTTTCGAAACAAAGTCTAGAAGGCATGCAAGGCCATCTAGCCGTTCAAAGGAGGAGAGCTCGTCCTCTTTTGACAAGGACCAGTTAAACAAAAAAACCAAGGAGTTCAAGGAAGGGAGTCAGGCCGTCAGGTTTCAGACGTTTTTGAGGCTACCAGGACACCCATCGAGCTTGAGTTTGTACAAGAGTTTGACGTTGCCTTCTCTGGAGAGCGGTTCTTAGAACATTCCAGGGAGCGAAAGGTGGCATCTTACTCGAAAGGAACGGTGCAGGCATGGTGTTCTACTTTGTTGTTATGCAGAGAAACACATGCGACGTAGTTAAAATTCTTTTTTTTTTTCACGTTAACTTGGATATTAGATGAATATTTGCTAGGGTCTTCGTTTCGGAAGATTACTTTGAAAGACCAGATTGAGCGGTTTTGCTGTGGTTTGCTAAAGAGATTCTAGACTATGCTTTAAACCAGAAGTCTGACTTCATTCAAAGACTTAGGGGACATGACTAAGCAACGATTTCGAATGCATGCTGGCTCATTGACTTATGCAACGGACAAGATAGTATCCACCTCAGCCTTTGGAGATGTGATTGTCCTATTCTGACGCGCTCGCTACTGCTGTCCCCCCCCCTCCCGCTGCCCCCCCCTCTCTTCGCGCTGCCCCACAAGCCACCCGCTGCCTCCTTTCGCGTTGCCCTCCCCCCCATCTCCCCCGCTCGCTGCCGCTTGTGCACCCGCACAATTCCCGACTGTTCTCCCCCCCCCCCCCCCCCCCCCCCCCCCCCTTCCTTTTTCCCCGAAGTCTCTTGCAAATTGGCTCCTGCAACACTGTCTTTTTGGGCAGTGCTCGGCGCTCGTCTGCAGTTTTCTCTCCTCCGCCCGTTTTTCCGCCACAGCAGTAGACACAGATGGAGGCTCCAGCTTCGCCACAGAGGGACTCGCCCGAAGCCCCCTCGCCCGACCCCGCTGAGCCCATCATTCGACTTGCTCTTTCGCCAAAACAGAGCAAGCGAGCCTTGCCGCAGAGGTAGAGCGATTGCAGGCGACTTCTGTCATCTGCAAGATTCTCGGCACCCGACCTAGCAGAGGAGAGCTGCGTGACCTTCTCCAGGCCCGCCTTCTCGCAGAGGTGGGCAAGATCTTGGATGTAGAGATATTCAAATGTGTTGCTAAATTGGCTTTATCTGATAGAAAAAGAATTCTAAATGAATTACTGGATTTATAAGTGAGAGGGTTTTCTCGCTTGGAACATCAAGGAAAAATAATTCTAAATGAATTATTGGAATTTTAAGTGAGGGCTTTTCTCACTGGAGACATCCGAGTACAGAGTATTCCTAGTGCGTCATTCAAAGTAATGACGGGAGCACTGAGAACGGGAATATCTGTAAGGCCACCAGGAACGGGTACTTCTGATGCGTCACATCGGATGGGTGACAGGGAGCATCGGAAAGAAGTATCCGACTATCCGGGAATGGACATCTTTGATGCGTCATAGGATGGGTGACATAGAGCATCGTGAAGGAGATTGTACCGTAAGTTCGGTAGGAAAGGACTAGGCGATGGGTATTCCTGATGCGTCACAAGGTGGGTGACGGGTGCATCGAAAAGGGAATATCCATAGTCGGGAGGAAATTCCGAACTGTGTTAGAATTGTGCACAAGGAAAAGCAAGCACTTGAATGAAGATGGGTTCAGAGGAAACTTTGAGGAAAAACAGATGCTTTCTGAGAAAGCGGGATTGCTTTTCGGGAAAGCAGATGCTTTCCCGCGAGGAAGTTTATATTTGCATTGTAATTGTGCGTGTGATTGCCTGGGAAGTGCTGTGAAAGCATTGTTTTTAACTTATAAGGTTTTATTGAGTTTTTGGGCAAGTTCAGACTATTTTTAAAATACGCCGGCCGCCCATTTAATAAGTGGGCAGCCATCTGATAAATAAGGCAACAGATCAGCCAGCGTTTTCTCTCTCTCTTTTTCTGGCAGAACGGAAAAAAAAAATGAAAAAAAAAAACCGGCCGCGATCTCTACGCGAGCAGCTATACGTGCCCGTGGCTAGGAACTATAAAAGCATCACATGCCCTCACTCAGAGAGAGGATCAGTTTTTACAAGAAGGAGACGCTGCTGCAAAGTTCACCCGCAAAGAAGACGTTTGCCGGTGATGCCCATGGCTGTTCCAAGTGTACCCGATGTCGCCAAGACATAGTGCGTGAGTTCCCTCGCGAAGAAGTGCCTACGGAGCGTGTTTCCATCGTGACAAGCTGCTGTTTTTCTCTGTTTCCAGCCCATAAACGTCGTAGACGGGGCTGATTTACGAGAAGGAACCCGAGAACACACCTCTTTTGTGTGTAGGATTGGAAGAGAGGAATTTTCTATGGAGAGATCTCTTCCGGGGAATTGCTTTTCGAGAACGGAGTTGCGTTTCGAGCGTCAAGACTTTGAAGGTAACGATTTTCATGTTATGAACTCTGAGTATTTGTTTGCAGGTGTACTTCCTCTTAGTGAGGGAGTAGGAGCAAAGGAAGGCATGAGCCTCTGCAGGAGAAAAGCGCTCTGAGGAACTAGAGCCAGATCAGCCCAAGGGTTTCGTACCCGAGTTTGGGAAGTAGATCCACGGATCGGAGAGAGGTAGTCTCTCAAGTTGTGACCCGGAAGTTGGGATTCCCAAGTAAGGACTTCGTGTCCGGGAAAGCAGAGTTGTTCTGCGGGAAGAGGACTCTGGAAAGAGAGTTGGAAAAGAGTTGCAGGGATGCCATGCCCTGAGTCTGGAAGGTGAGATCCAGAGGCGAGAACCTTGACTCTCGAGGAATTGGAATAAGGAACGAAAGTTCCTTGGAATAGGGTTTTGCCCTAGGAATCGGAAGCTGAGGCTTCCGGGAACCATTAAGTTTTATTCTAGAACGAACGTGGTAATATGTTCGGTTCAAGTGCTTGTATAGACTTCTCCCTAGTAATAAAGATACTATTACGGGGGGGAGCCAGCCCATCTTCTGGTCCCCAGTACTGTGTTTATCTTCTCACTCTCTATCTCTCTCTCTATTTATTTCTCTCTATATCCTCTGGCTTCAGTAATAAGTGATAAATCCTATTTATCCGAATGTATTTTATATTGTTATGCGCTCCCGTTTGTGACAGTGGTATCAGAGCATGGTCTCCTCTCTTTCTCTGTAAAGGAGGACGACTCTGGGAAGATACGGGAAGAAGCCATGACAAGCCAAGAGAGAAGTAAGCAGGCGGAAACCTAAGTCTTGCAAGAAAAGCTCGCAGAGTTGGAAAAAAATTTCTCTCTGCAAGAAGTCGACACAAGACTTGGGATTCTCTGAGAAGGCGACAAGAGCATGATGCTCAAGAACCTAGAGAATCCAAGGAGCGGAATGCTCGAGATCCTTCAGAATCCAGAAAATATCCATGAACGTCAATCCAGAACTATAGCCATGAAATCCCGTCATTTCGGGAAGGATATGATTAAGGTCTCTAGGAACACTCCAGTGTTCCTAGGTCTCTAGACCTAGGAACACTCCAGTGACCAGTCAAGTTTGATACTTTTGACGGAAGGGAAGATGTCCTGAAAGCTACTGCTTTCATTCGACAGTTTGAAGTTGCCTTTGCAAACGGCAATTTCTGAGAAGCGTCGAAGGTGAGGCATGTGACCAAACACCTCAAGGGGATTGCAAGTACTTGGTGGTATACCAAAGCACTGCAAGGAACTTATAACAAGACTTGGATTCAATTCAAGGCTGAATTTTCGGACAAAATTTTTTTCCTCTACACTTTGAGGAAGGCATCCAAGAAGATTGGGATGGGTTTGCCCAATAGGAACACGAGTGAGTCAAAGCAAGTAGTGGTTCACTCTTGCCAAGGTAGCTCCACTCTCGATCCTCTCTGAGGAAGGAAAGATGAAGAAATTCAACAAAGGACTTTTGCCCGAATTTTGTAGACTATTTGCAAAATACTTTGCAGCAGATGGTAGAGTCAGCAATAAAAGCTGAAAGTGTACACCTTAGTGTACATAGAATCCAATCCCCGTGGTGGGACGGGAAACATTGAACACAGAAAGTTTGGAGTAAGGGAATTAAATCTAACTCCTGAGTTCTTGAATAGAAGACCCTTGAACTTTAAGTGAGAGGGCAGGTTTTTAATCAAAGTTACATCTATGAGGAAATCATAAAGTGCATTATGCTTGTTTGCTCTTTTGCACGAGGTATGGTTGTGTCTAACCAGGACAATCACTCTCGAGTGTTTATGAGAGTAAGGTTGAGTCAGAACATTGTTTATACGATGAACTGCTTTGCTTAACCATCCGGAAGGTCCATGATTGATCTGGTATTCGGTAGTTCTCCAACAAATTACCTGCTATTGCGGGTAGGAAATTATGAAGGAACCATTCTGAGTTTTCAAGCAAAGAAAAGCTTTCATGAAGCTTGAGTACTCTTTAAGCCCACACCCCCTACCCGGTAAGGGAAGATATGGTAGTGCTTTTTGCACAAGTGAATGAACACTCTCTTTACGAGGGAAGGAACAAGCGACTACGGCCTGTGCTTGAGGAATCCAAGGATTAAAATCCTAGATTATTTGATGGGCGGGTTTTGCTCTAAGATCGAGCCAAGTGATCGTCAAGTTGAGCGTCTTCGCGCTAAGGATCTTACGAAGGGAAGGTCATTTCCCAGGTTCACCAAAACTCTAACACAACTTAAGAATTATGTACACCTTTGGGTACATGGATAACACACAAAGATACAGACCTATGCCAAGGTGGGTCATCTACCAGTTGAATTTTTTTTCTGCTAAACGGAATGAGATGAACCAACTTCCTTTTCAGGAACTCGACGGGAGTTTGGTATACTCTCTTGAGCGCCTTTTTATGCGCAAGGATATTCCAACACGAGAATCTCTATTTGAGATGTGTTCGGTAGAAGGATTCTCTACGGAGAAGTGCTTTTACCATTATAGTAGCAACTTTTGGTTGCGGTATATGTTTCTCCATGAGAAGGTCAAGTAGCATTTACACGCTGTTGGAATAAATTCGAACTGTTATGTTCGTAAGAATATAGTTCGCCAACCGTTTCAAAATGGTAAGAATTACATATGGGAGAACATCCCTGAGATTCAAAGAGGGTTCGCTCTATTGTGAACCGGGTTTGAAAGTACGTTCAAAAAATTCTATGGCTAGAATCCTATCTGCCTGAGATTTTGCAGATCGTCATTGATGCTCGCAAGGTGAATCATTTTTTATGATTTTGTAAGGAAGAGACGCTAATGGGCGTCGGGAAATCACTGCTGGTGGTAATAACTCGCAGGAGGAAACGATTGGAAGGAAGTGCTGTCGTGCACAAGGAATCTTCGGACTGGAACCGTCCGCCTACGTTGAGTGACGGCTTGGAACAAGAACCTTCTTTAAGGTGATCGCAAATTGTGGAAGAAAGACGTCGAACTTAATGCTCTATGACTTGGGCATTCCCTATGTGGGAGGGTTTAATATAACAACGTAGGATTATGCGCAAGGACAAATACCTAGATTGATTTCTAGGAAGATTATTCTTCTCGAATTTGAGAAGACAGAATCAAGTTAACAGAGTTTTAGATAAGGAAACTTTGGATCAGAACAATTGGCCTACCCAAAGCAAAGGCCCGGAATAAGAACTTACTTTGGTAGGATGACACACTTGTTCTGCCATAGGAAGATTCACATGAGCTTAATGCTCTCGACATGCCCTATGCGGGAGGACACAAGAGGTTTAATATCCTCAGGACTAATAGCGCAAGGACATAGACCTAGATTGATTTCTAGGAGGTTTATTCTTCTCGGAATTGAGAAGGTGGAATTGAGTTAACAGATTCTCGGATGAGGAAACTTCCAATCTGTTGGAAAGATGCGAATGACGAGTTCTTACATGGCTCATAAGTTTGATAATTGGTGAAGGATATCCTTGAGGTACTAGAGGAAGGACATGAACCGGTAAGGTAAGTATTGAATTATTGAATTTTTGAATTTCTGTTTAAATTAATTTTAAAGTTCTCTTTTGAGAAAGAACTAGCTCAACTCACCATTGAGCAAGATTTGAAATCTTTCCAGTTTCTCCCCGGCAGTTCAGTTGGACCTCTACAGTTGAGGACAACTGTTTATAAGTGAGAGGGATGTTGCTAAATTGGATTTATCTGACAGAAAAAGAATTCTAAATGAATTACTGGATTTATAAGTGAGAGGGTTTTCTCGCTTGGAACATCAAGGAAAAATAATTCTAAATGAATTATTGGAATTTTAAGTGAGGGCTTTTCTCACTGGAGACATCCGAGTACAGAGTATTCCTAGTGCGTCATTCAAAGTAATGACGGGAGCACTGAGAACGGGAATATCTGTAAGGCCACCAGGAACGAGTACTTCTGATGCGTCACATCGGAAAGAAGTATCCGACCATCCGGGAACGGACATCTCTGATGCGTCATAGGATGGGTGACATAGAGTATCGTGAAGGAGATTGTACCGTAAGTTCGGTAGGAAAGGACTAGGTGATGGGTATTCCTGATGCGTCACAAGGTGGGTGACGGGTGCATCGGAAAGGGAATATCCATAGTCGGGAGGAAATTCCGAACTGTGTTAGAATTGTGCACAAGGAAAAGCAAGCACTTGAATGAAGATGGGTTCAGAGAAAACTTTGAGGAAAAACAGATGCTTTCTGAGAAAGCGGGATTGCTTTTCGGGAAAGCAGATGCTTTCCCGCGAGGAAGTTTATGTTTGCATTGCAATTGTGCGTGTGATTGCATCCAGGGACGCCTGGGAAGTGCTCTGAAAGCATTGTTTTTAACTTATAAGGTTTTATTGAGTTTTTGGGCAGGTTCACACTATTTTTAAAATACGCTGGCTGCCCATTTAATAAGTGGGCAGCCATCTGATAAATAAGGCAACAGATCAGCCAGCGTTTTCTCTCTCTCTTTTTCTGGCAGAACGGAAAAAAAAAAGGAAAAAAAAAACCGGCCGTGATCTCTACGCGAGTAGCTATACGTGCCCGTGGCTAGGAACTATAAAAGCATCACATGCCCTCACTCAGAGAGAGGATCAGTTTTTACAAGAAGGAGATGCTGCTGCAAAGTTCACCCGCAAAGAAGACGTTTGCCGGTGATGCCCATGGCTGTTCCAAGTGTACCCGATGTCGCCAAGACATAGTGCGTGAGTTCCCTCGCGAAGAAGTGCCTACGGAGCGTGTTTCCATCGTGACAAGCTGCTGTTTTTCTCTGTTTCCAGCCCATAAACGTCGTAGACGGGGCTGATTTACGAGAAGGAACCCGAGAACACACCTCTTTTGTGTGTAGGATTGGAAGAGAGGAATTTTCTATGGAGAGATCTCTTCCGGGGAATTGCTTTTCGAGAACGGAGTTGCGTTTCGAGCGTCAAGACTTTGAAGGTAACGATTTTCATGTTATGAACTCTGAGTATTTGTTTGCAGGTGTACTTCCTCTTAGTGAGGGAGTAGGAGCAAAGGAAGGCATGAGCCTCTGCAGGAGAAAAGCGCTCTGAGGAACTAGAGCCAGATCAGCCCAAGGGTTTCGTACCCGAGTTTGGGAAGTAGATCCACGGATCGGAGAGAGGTAGTCTCTCAAGTTGTGACCCGGAAGTTGGGATTCCCAAGTAAGGACTTCGTGTCCGGGAAAGCAGAGTTGTTCTGCGGGAAGAGAACTCTGGAAAGAGAGTTGGAAAAGAGTTGCAGGGATGCCATGCCCTGAGTCTGGAAGGTGAGATCCAGAGGCGAGAACCTTGATTCTCGAGGAATTGGAATAAGGAACGAAAGTTCCTTGGAATAGGGTTTTGCCCTAGGAATCGGAAGCTGAGGCTTCCGGGAACCATCAAGTCTTATTCTAGAACGAACGTGGTAATACTTTCGGTTCAAGTGCTTGTATAGACTTCTCCCTAGTAATAAAGATACTATTACGGGGGGGGGACCAGCCCATCTTCTGGTCCCCAGTACCGTGTCGATCTTCTCACTCGCTATCTCTCTCTCTATTTATTTCTCTCTATATCCTTTGGCTTCAGTAATAAGTGATAAATCCTATTTATCCGAATGTATTTTATATTGTTGTGCGCTCCCGTTTGTGACAGGATGAGGTTACTATCAGATCGAGTTTGAGACCTCCGAGATGGTGTCCAAGGTCATCGCCATGAGGCCACTGACCATCTGAGTAGCACGTATCCACTTTCGACAATGGAGACATGGCTTCAACCCTACTTCGGATGTTTAGTAGAGGAGGCAGACATCCCCATCTCTGTTTGCTTTCTGGGTTTGCGAAGGGAGTTCTTACCACTTTTGTCCAGGATCGGCTCAGCCATTGGGCCTGTCTTGGAGACACCTCGCACGGCAGCCTCAGTAGCTGCCAAGGCGGCTGACATTCCCTCAGGTCGCGTTTTGGTCAGAGACACTCACACGCTCCCGAAGGTTATTCTTCTGCCTCGGGTGAGTGGGGGTTGGTTCAGACAGAGTGTGGAGTATTCGAGCCTCCCAAACCAGTGCTTCATTTGTCGACAGATGGGTCATCTAGCGAAGGCCTGTCAACGGAGGAGGCCTCGACCTACACCACAGCCTCAGCCCCAGCCTGCAAGGGCTGGCCAACAGACACAGACAGAGACACAGGGCACACATGCAGAGCCACCCTCTGAGCCTGGGGCTCCAGCGGAGGAGGGATGGTGACAGGTCCGTGGTAGACGACGACAGGGGCCACAGCGTTAGCTTGGCTCTCAGAGTGGTCCTCAGGCGCCTACTCAGCAGCAGTGTGTTCCCACGGGGAACCGCTTTGGTCCTCTTGAGTAGGATGAGGTCCTTGCTCCAGCCCCCACCCCAGCTTCACCCTCGACAACCCCTCCCCCCCTAGAGTTCCCCCCCTCTTCCTCATCCTTCCCCCCGCCTCCTGCTCCCGCCGCCTCTTACCCCCGCCCCTCTACCTCTGCCGCTCCCTCCCGTTCCTCTTCTCCACTGCTCCCCCCAACTCCTCCCCTCCCTCCTGCTCCAGTTCCACAGTCGACCCAGGGGACAAGGCCTTCTCCGGCGGCTAGGAGACCTCTTGGCAGCGCCTTTGCCACGAGTCACTTAGCGAGAGAGGGACAGCCTTTCTTGTGACCCCCTCTGCAGGTACATACATCTTCCCTTGCAGCTATCCCTCGTGGTCTGACGAGCATTGACATCCGGCGCCGATGAGACTTCTTCGACTACGGCTTTACTCGTTTTCTCGGCGACCCCTCAACAGACTATGAGGCAGCCTGCTTCAGGGTCCATGTTCTGTTCCTTGCCGCTAGGGGGACAAAGGCCTTGGACTTAGCAGTTGGCTTCTCCTTCCCCCTTTGCGGTAGGGACCAGATAGAGTGGACTCTCGACTCAGTGTTGGGATGGTTGCACACACAGGGACTAGAGTTCTCTCACCACATGGGAGAGCTAGGAGTTACAGACATGCTCCAGACTTTGTGGCCATTGGCCAAGTTTGCGGTGACACCTCCAGACTCTGTAGGATGTAGACACGTTGTGGTTTACTTCTTTGCCGATACACAGTGCTTGCCATGCTATGTATACATTCATGAGGATCCCTGGACAGAGAAGGTTGCTTTACGTACGGCTCGCTCTGCTTGGGCTTGGGCCAGACACTCATTGCAGTCACGCCTATCTAGAGGACGCTCGGATGCGGATTACTCCCCATCCAAGCCAGCCTCGAAGATAGCCTGTCTAGCTGCTGCGGCAGCATCTGTTCTCTCTCGCTCCCCATGAGGATCGTCTCATGGAACGTGCAGGGACTAGGTGGGCCTCAGTTTCAGCGTCAACGGGGCTGACTGCGTCAGGAGCTTCAACGCTGCCCTTGTGGGAGGAGAGATCGATCTCCTTATGCTTCAGGAGCACCATTTGTGTGAGAGCCGCATTAGACGTTGTGGTCAGCTCTTGTGTGGACGATATGATACTTTTTGGTTTGTTGCTTTTGGACCTGGAGGCATCCAGGGTGGGGTATGTATGACTATTGCGGACTCTTTGCAGCAGGCCATTGTTGGTAGAGGGATTATTGTGCCAGGCAGGGCTCAGTGGATTACTATGCAGGTTCAGGGTGGCCTAGTGGGTTTCCTGAACATCTATGCACCCAATGTGGCGAGTGCTCGTGCAAAGTTTTGGTCACAGATAGTTGAGTCTCTGCTGTAGGCAGAACACTGGTGCATAGGAGGGGACTTCAACATGTTGGAGGACCCTTCTGACAGGATTGGTGGTAGCCATGCTACTGTGCATGGAGTTGAGCTGGCAGCTTGGGAGAGGTTTTGTATGACTGAGGGTTTCGGATGTTTGACAGCACTCTGGTTTTGTGAGGCCCCCAGACAGCCTTGCCTTCTCTTGATCAGACCGCAGAGTGGGAGGAGTGAATCTATCGCGGATAGATCGCTTCTACACTAGTGACCACTTCAGTGACTTGGGAGGGACAGTGGGCATTCTGGCAGGGACCTCCTTCTCGGACCATGCACTAGTGATCCTCACAGTGGCAGACAGGCAGAGGAGTGGGAGCACGCTACTTTGCATCCCAGAGAGGGTCTTGTTGGACTCAGCACTCAGAGAGCGGGTAGAGGCTCTCTGGGCAGAGAGCTTGGACAGGCAGGATTCTCCTGCTGTGACAGAGTGGCCTCAGGCCTAGCCCAGATTAGCCGCTTTTCTCTCCAGGAGTCTCTGGCTCGCCGAGTTGCAGCGCGAGAGGAGGAGCAGCGTCTCAGACGGGGCATTGCTTCGTTACAGAGGATGCAAGAGCAGCATCCATACAGTCCTTGGTTGGAGGAGCAGTACAACAGGCTCGACAGGAGCTTGCTAGCACAGAGGAGAGGCGGCATGAGTTTGCTTTTCACCGACATGCATCTCAGTGGACCGAGGTGGGCGATAGAGTGACTGGTGCTTTCTTTGAGGCAGTGGGACCTCGGCACTAGGTCAGTCAGTTGAGGAGGCCAGACGGGTCAGTTGCTTCTTAGCCCGAGGATATGTGTGCAGTTGCTACTGACTTTTACCGTGAGTTACTGTCTGCAGAGTCCCAGTCAGAGTGTCAGGATGCATGCAGGGAGCGGGTTTGGGCACGGATGCCTTGTCTTGTGACTGAGGAGATGCGTCAGAGGCTTGAGCTGCCACTTCAGCTTGAGGAGCTGCACAGAGCTCTTAGGGCCCTCCCCCGTGGTAGCTGTCCAGGTGAGGATGGGTCGACTCCCAGTTTTTTCTTGGAGTACTGGGACCTGCTTGGCCCAGATCTCTGTAGTGCTTTTCAATACATTTTACACACAGGAGTGATGCCTGACAGCATGAGTGAGGGCATGATCTACCTCATTCCCAAGGAGAGTGGCTCCTTGGATGAGATTCGACAGTGGTGCCCCATCACCATCCTCAACTCAGCCTACAAAATTCTTGCCAAAGCTTTGAGTTTGAGGATTCAACCACTTCTAGAGAGCCTTATACATGGGACTCAGACAGGTTTTGTCAAGGAACGCAGTATCCTTGACAACATCTTTACTTTTTGGGAGGCTTCTGCCCTGGCACGGCTCCGTGGTGAGGACCTCGTGATTCTTCTTCTCGATTTTGAGAAGGCATACGACAGAGTTGACTGGGACTTTCTAGAGGGCACTCTACGCAGGATGGGCTTCTCAGATGCTTGGATCAGAGGGGTGTCAGCTCTGTACAGACAGGCTCATAGTCAGGTACTCTTGGCAGGAGGTGGAGGTGATCGCTTCATGCTTACACGCTCGGTCAGACAGGGCTGTCCTCTTGCTCCCTTCCTCTTTCTGTTCTATGCGGAGGCGATGAGCAGGTTTTTGGTGTCGCAGCAGGTTGGTCTACGGGGCTTAGCACTCCCTATTCGGGGAGATGAGCTACTGGACGCTGAGTTTGCCGACAACTCAGCCTTGTACTTAGATGGCCAGGAGGCCAACCTTCACAGGTGTGAGCAGGCTCTGGAGACCTTCTGTTGTGCATTGGGCGCACTGATCAACTGGAGAAAGACAATGGCTTTCTCGGTTGGTAGTGCTCCTGTGCCTGATTGGATTGCAGGAGAGGGTTTTAGGTGGATTCCCCCAGGGCCTGCAGTTTGGTACTTGGGCTGTCAGGTGGGTTTGGACTTGTCTCCCGAGTAGCAGATGCTCCCCTTCTCCTGTCTATCAGGAGAGCACGACTCTCTTTGGCTGGGAGAGTAGTAGTTGCCAACTAGGTGTTGTTGGCGACTATGTGGTACATCACTTCTTGCTGGATCTTCTCGAGTTCTTGTATCAGCCAGGTAGAGAGGCTGATCAGGAACTTCCTTTGGTCAGGACGTGACACTCAGATAGCCCGAGCCAAAGTGGCTTGGCAGGTCATCACTCTTCCCTGTTCACAGGGAGGGCTTGGGATCATTGATCCAGCACAGCAGAGCAGAGCCCTTCTTGGGATGTTCATCGTCAGAGGACTTCTTCCAGGTGAGGAGCCCTGGAAGGAGTTCTTGCTACAACGGCTTCGTGCTAGGGTGCCTCAGGTAGGAGGCCCTTGGCAACCTTTGACCAGATGGATCTTTACAGAGATGCGCAGAGTTGGTTTGAGCAGGAGACTGGAGGACCGCTTCGCTGTGAGCTTGCTTTGATCTTGAGAGCTCTTGCGGCGTGGCCTGGAGCAGAGACAGCCTACGTGCACGGAGGAGCGCCTACGATAGCCCCTCGTCTGGAACCCCATGGTTAGAGAGAGGCGACTTGGTTGGTAGTCGGCCTCATGTTTCTTGGGGTCCCATCGCAGCGGGTCCAGTGCGCTCTTTAGGTGACTGGCTAGAGTTCACATGTTTGCCAGAGGAGGTGCAGGGTCTCCAGCTACAGGGCATGAGAGGGGTGCAGAGCATGTGCCAGGACATCTCAGAGTCAGTTCCAGCTGAGTGGCTCACGCCTCTCGAGCCAGTAGGACCCCGGTGGATGGGAGCCTTCACACGACTGGAGGTTCTCATCTCAGTCAGGGCGTGCTCAGAGACTGTTCCATCCTTTTTCTTCGAGCTCTAGGGTGGGGGACGCCTTCAACGAGTTGCAGTAGAGGCCCCGTAGGTGGCAGAGTGCTGTTTTCAGAGGATCCGACTAGTGGGCATCTGTGGGAGGACTTGTGTCATAGATCCTGACCCAGCAGCTCTTGAGATTGGACACTGGAGGCTGTGGGCTTGGGAGTGTTGTCCACTGGCACGAGTACAGTGGGATCTTGGTGAGTGGCTATGGAGGGATCCCTTCTCTTCTGCAGACCATCCAGGAGTCCCGTTCTTTCAGTACATTGTTTGTCTGGGATGTCACATACTAGCAGCACAGAGAGAGGCCCGCCCCGCTGCAGCACCTCATTGGTAGGAGGAGGGTCTCACAACTGAGTTCTTGACAGCATTTTGGGAGAGGTTGTGGGACTCCAGACAGCCGAGGCGAGTCACCTTGTTTCAGTGGCTGGTCGCACACAGAGCTACAGCAGTTGGGAGCTGGCTAGTGCATAGTAGTCTCTCGGCCGCATGTGCAGCTTGTGACCATCTTGTGGAGAGTCAGCGTCACTGTCTTTGGGACTGTCCCTCGGCCCAGCAGGTGTGGCTACGAGTTCTTCGGTTGATGCGTGCTCTCTCCACGACTCGACAGTACACTTAGGGAGCAGCGGCTTGGTCCATCCTCACGGGCCCGGCACTTCAGTTTGAGCTATCCTCCACCAGCAGGATGATAGTGATGCAGGAGGGGCGACCTACACTTCAGCCTGCTACTACAGAGCTTACTCCACAGGAGTGGTGCAGTGAGAGAGAGGAGTGTTGGGAGCTCATTAGTGGCCTGACACTCTGGTTCATCTGGCGGGCTCGTTGTTTCCGCATCTTTGAGGCTCGCCCTGTGCCACTAGTAGAGACTGTACGCGATTTTTGGCTAGAGCTGATCCACACTCAGAGGACAGCTCGAGGGACTATAGGGCAGCTCCGACCGCATGCGGGAGCGCAGAGAGGCTTTCCTTCGACTCTGGCGTCCTTGGCCTTTCTACACCATGGTCCAGGGTGTACTCCGATGGCACTACCGACCACCTGCGGGGCTTTTCCCTCCCCCCATTTCTTGATTTAGCCCCATTGTACATATGCTGGTTTTTTCATTGGGAGAGTCTCCCACCATGGTTGTTGTAGCCCTCTCTTGAAGAGGTGGTTGTAGCCCTATGGGCAGTTTCAGTAACTAATAGAAGGATCTTAAAAAAAAAAAAAAAAGGATAGTATCCACCTCAAAAAGGCAAGAGTCTGCCAGTGAAGAGAATGAATCAAGGGAACCAGATGATAGCTCATCACCGGATTTTGGAGAATTAGCGGGTTCCGACGAACTAAGGGAACGAGATGCAAATTCATCAAAGGATTCCAAAGAAAGAGGAATTAGATGATAGTGCGTCTCAGGATTCCGATGATCGACACTGACGTGTCAATGGAGAAAGAAAGCGAAAGACGCTACCTGCATGTCCCAAGGCACAAGAAAAGAAAGGAAAAAGGGAATCAGTTGTTAGATCAAAACATTTCCCAGACCTAGGATAAGATTTTTGAAGCAAATCATTATGATCTAGATCTGAATACTGCTTTTGCCAAGGTGCACGAGGCTCTTGAGAAGTCTCAAGCACGGCTTCAGAAGGCAGCCGAAAGATTCGACGTGATTTGCAGTTGAAAGAAAATGATTTGGGTGCTCTTACGGTTTGAGAAGCCATACCTTAGGAAACGAAAGAATGAGATGATGATCACTTTGGAGCAGTGATAGCTCTGAAATGAACCTGAAGTGAAATTGTTGGATTTGTGTCGTCTAGTGCGTCGGAACTTAGAGTTAGTGTCTGTTGAATTGGTTTATGGCCTCTGTCTGTTTTGCAGGCGTAATCGAGGGCGATTACAATTCTTTCAAGAGGGGTATGTCACAAAACGATGACGTGGCAATACTGCTCAGACAGACAGACAATATGAACAAATGACGTGGCAGTGTTGACGTGGTAGATGACGTGGCAACTGTACGACATGATGATGTGGCAACTGTACGGACGCTCGCAGATCACGCTGACAGCTTGCTGATGTGGTAGTACAAACGTCCGCAAATCATGTCGCAAATTGCACTCGCCACATGCTGACGTGGTTGAATTGTACCGAATTTCGTGATTCGTGCTGGCTGCTTTTTGGCAATTTTTGGAGCCAGTTGCTTTTGAAATTAAGATGCTTTTCGGATTAGTGCTTTAAGAACCAATTGCTTTTGAGTTCAACTGCTTTTGGGGCTCTGCTTTTGGCATCCCTTTGTAAGAATAAAAGAGCCCTAAGGGCCTCACTCTTCAAGGCATCTGGACGCAGAGCCTGAGAGCCGACGACCCGCGGGAGTTGTACTTTGCAATGATTAATGAAAAAATATATCGAAAGAGGCGTCAGTCTTTGGGGCCAATCTCTCTAGGCATGGAATTACGCCGGGCGATGTCGACTCTCTCTATTAAAGTGCAGTGATTATGAAGTTTCTATTCGTGTGTTGCTAATGATTTTTGGCTAGGAGTGTCCAAGCCCACAAATGGACCCTTTGAAAAGTGCTATGGGTCCATTGCCAAGAACAAAAAATGGCAAACTTTACATTCTAGTGGGTGGAAGCCCAAAGTGTGGCAAACGTAAATGAGAGGACAATGAGCAAGTTTGTATACACTTACATTTGTTGTAGATTTGACACACCTTTGGAGATCGTTTCTGATACTGGTCCAAGATTTAGGAAGGGCTTTCTCACAGAAGTTTGTGAAGAGCTTCACATTCTATATCGTCATAGCAGATCCTACTATCTACAATCAAATGGTTTAGTAGAGAAAGCTAATGGTGTCATTGCAAATATCATTAGAAAGATGGTGAAAAACAAGACAAAGTTGTGGGACTTCTTCTTCGATGGCATATCGTACGGTGTACTACCTATAGGGAGGCCACAAAGTTCACACCATTTCACTTGATCTATGGTCAAGAGGATTTGCAGCCTATCGAGCTCAACATTCCAACAATGCGGCTTCAGAGCAAAGAGGCACAAGATGATCAAGAAGCATTGATGGATTAACTTCTTACATTAGTGGAGCTTGAGTGGAAGAGAGAGACAGCCTATTAACGTCTTACATTAGTGGAGCTTGAGTGGAAGAGAGAGACAGCCTATGACTGCTACAAGAGGAAAGCTGCACAAGCAAAGGAGAAGCTTGACAAGAAATAGAAGGACAAAGTCATCAAGGAAGGAGATCTTGTGCTAAGGTATGACAATCGACTTGATAATCGATTTGATGCAAAGTTTGAAACTATATGGCAAGGACCATACATAGTTAAGAAGGCTTCAATTCAAGCTACTACCAACTCATGAACTTGAATGGTAAAGAGCACTCCAAGGAGGTAAACGGATATCGGCTAAAGACCTATTTGAGTCGCCTTCTACCAAAGGATCTACCAAAGCATTGTCAAAGAGCTATTGTAACAAGCTTGGACACTCCAAGCGAGAAATCAATAGCAACACACGAACAGAAACTTCAAAATCACTGAACTTTAATAAGAGAGAGAGAGAGGGTTGACGTGGCTCGGTGTAGCTTCGTGTCCAGAGTTATTGGCCCCAAAGTCTTGATGTCCCTTTTGGTATTTCTTTATCATTAATCATTGCAAAGTACAACTCTCAAGGGACCTTTGCTCTCAGACTCTGTGTCCAGATGCTTTGCAGAGTGAGGTCCAAGGACTCTTATAAACAGTAGATAAAATACCCAAAAGCAGAGCCAAAACGAATCAGCCCAAAAGCACTTTCGCCTAAAAGCTCTGGTCCCAAAAGCAGCATTGGAGATTACCAAAAGCAGCCAGCGTAATTTGCGAAAATCCGTATATCTTGCCACGTGGCACCTGCAACGCAAATTGCGGAAATTCTATACGGCCCTGCCACACCAACATTTGTACAATCTGTCATGTCAGCATGTCATCGTAGTTTACAAAAATCCCTTTCAGGGTTCAAGCTTCTGTCTTTTAGGGTTTCGGGCTCCACGACCGATGCTTCATAAGTTCTTCAAGTTAGTCCGTTCAGTTTTCCTCGTCCAATTGATCATTTCTCTGCCAGATGGTCATGCCACATTATCACTTTGTGACATACCCCCCTCTTGAAAGAATTGTAATCGTCCTCGATTATGCCTGCAAAATCAGACATAATCCATAAACCAGTTTAGTAGATACTGACTCTAAGTACCAACGCACTAGACGACACAAATCCAGCACTTGCACAAAGACGACATGTCACTTGCGCACTTCACTTGCGCCACGTGGACACGCTTCTGTCATAGTCTAGTGCCAGTCTTAACGTAGGACCTAGCCTGGCAGTAGGACGTGCATGTCCAGGCCAGTCATAGTTGCATACCCTCTCTTGCAGAATACAATCATTTTAGCATGAGCATTTTCCAGAGCATAGAACCCTTTTTTCCAAAGTACACATTTTTCACTTATTTATTAATAAATGACTTTTGCTGGAAAAGTAGGTAGGGCAAATTGCTAAAGAAACTACAAAAGAAAACCATTGGGCACTGAGTAGAAGTAGCCTGCAGGACACAGAAGGGCAGGCACCCACAGCAGAGTAGGGAGGCACCCACAGGTTCCAGCGTTTTCTCAAGATCAGCCTAGCATTTTCAGCCTCAAACAATCAGCATTTTCAGCCACCACCACCAGCGTTCTCTGTCACGATTGCATTTGACATAATCACGTTGACTGCAACAAGAGATTGATCTTCAAAATTCTTAATGTGTTGTAAGGCTTTTGGTTCAATATCTTCCAATAACTGCGAAATATTTGGCTAAGAGGAAATCTTCTCAAGGCATTCTTCAAAGGGGTTAGCTTCATCGATGCTAATCATTGGAGAGGATTTTGGATTGAGACTGTCATCATCTTCCAATAATGAATCCCAAAATTCTTTAGAATCATCTTCAGAAATTGTCACTTCATGACTTGCAATTGGCATATCATCATCCAGCAAAGAATCAAAGAAACCATAATCATCTTCTGACTCATAACTATGTCCTTATCTTTGTCTGGTAACGAAGTATCACTTGGAAAAACTTCTTGCTTGAAATCATCTTTGTCTTTAGTAATTGATTAAGGAGAAGTTAACGAATTCAAAAATTCATCAATAATAATTTCTGCATCCCCATCGGAAATCATATTCTCTTTATAATCCATCGTATCATGTTGTTTGACTTGTACGTGTGAGGCTTGAATCACTCGTTCCGCATGGTAAAGTCCGTGTAAAATCAGTTCACATCCATCTTTGAACAAATTGATAGTATGCCCTCGAAAGCTAATAGTTGGATCATATTGGAATAACCAATGCTGACCAAGAATCATGTTGTAGTAAGATAAAGGCATGACTTTGAAATCTAGTTGATCTGCATAATTTTGAATATTGATCTGCAACTGTCGAACTGTCTCATCATAAGTTAAAATTGATCCATCTGCTAATTCCTCATTATATAAGTGAGATGTCTTCTGAGTCAAACCAAGCTGTCGAACTATCTGAGTGCTGACGAAATCATTCGAGCTTCCGCAATTAACCAAAATATTGATGGAGTGACCATTGAGAGTTCCAAGAAGGCTCAAAACTTGCTTTGAAAGAGGCTCCAAAATTAAAGAATTGCACTGAGCATGCTTCTTAAGAATAGTCGTATCTTCTGAGACATGAATTAAATTGACCACTGATTTTCCTTTATCTTGAGCAAAAGCTGGTTGTTCAGCATTCGATAATGTTTCCGCGTTGGAATTTCTTTTCAAATTAGATGGATTTGGTTTCTTTGGACATTGATACCATCTATGGTCACCACCGCAAATTGTACATAAACCATCCTTCTTTGAAGTCGAAGATGCATTTGAGGAAGAGCCTTGCTGAGTATTCGAACGCCGATCTTGAGAAAACTCACGTCCTTTACCACAATCAAGTGGAGGAATATTTGAAGAAGATCTGCTTTGAGATTGTCGATCTTGAGAATAGAACCTTGAAGTTGAATAAGGTGTTGTGGCTTGCTGTTTGAACTGAGATTGTTGGTGTTGACTTTGGCTATAGCTTTCTTTGCGATCGCGCTGTGAAAAGCGAGTGCTATTTGAAGATCTGTCACTGGGGAGAAAATTCCGTGTAGGGCACCGATTATCCCCAAGATGCTTCACATAGGCATTGCAGCATCCAAGGTGGTAGGGTTGTATTTGTGCACATCGTCCTTTACGTTGGGTTCGAGCCCGCTGATAAAGCTGTGAAGTTTATCAGAGGGACTAAGGGTCTCTATCTCTAGAGTTAGCCTTTGGAACTGTGTGATGTACGCCGCCAAGGAACCTGTTTGGTTCGGACGACGAAGAGAGGACCGGGCATGAAAAACCGCATTGGCAGGTTCGAACGCCTTGCGAATAGCACGCCGGAATTTATCCCAAGAAGGTGTGTGTTTACCATCAGCAACCCATCGTTGCCACCAAAGAAATGCTGTGTCCTTGAGCAGAGAACCAACAAGTGCAACTTTTTTACTCTCTACTAAATCTGTGTTGGACAAGCACACCTCCATTTTGAATAGCCATTGATCAGTACGCGCTTGTCGCGGCGGCCATTATACGGCGTGGGCAGTTTGACATCCAATTTCTTCTTTTGTGTAGCATTAAAAATCTTATAAAGCAATTGAAGTTCACAATTGTCTATCTCATCAGTCGGATCTAGTTCGTTCGGTTCATCCACTGAAGCTTCGGGTGAAGGTGTTGAATCATCATGTGTAGTCCGAGAAGTTGTAGGACGATTACGGGAAGTGTTTTGCGTCTGTATCTAATCCAAACGAGTGTGTAATGATGCGAGGCTTGTGGAAAGTGTGTCCATCTGCTCTTTGATAAGAGTAAGGGCATTGTCAGATTGACCACCTCCGTCCTGAGAATTCGGCATGGTTATGCCTCAAAGGGAATTCGAAAAGGTGCAGGTTCTGGTTCGAGAACAGGTTCTGGGACGGGTACTTCGGGAGTGGAAAGTCCCTCTGGAATAAGTTCGCGCTCTCCTGTGCAGAGAGAGGAGTCGCCGGTAGTTCTTCTTCGGGAGCTTCGTCTATATACGAGATATACGGAATGGGCACATCCTGGAATTTGTCTGCCATCGTGCGCGGAGTACGGTGCTTGCTGTGAGGGGCCAACGCTGGAGGAAAGGGTGGAAGCAGCGTGCGTAAGGAGAGAACGTTGGCTGCTCGCATTTTTGGCAGCATCTTCCACACCTTCTTCCGAAGCTTCAGTGGACGAACCAAAGGAACTTGATCCAACTGACAATTGTGAACTTCAATTACTTTATGCAATTTTTAATGCTGTACAGAAGAAGAAACAGGATGTTAAACTGCCGGAGCCTTAGAATGGTCGCCGCGACAAGCGCGTGCTGGACCAATGGATGTTCAAAATGGAGGTTTACTTATCAAATACAAATTTGGTCGAGAGTAAAAAAGTTGCACTTGCTAGTTCCCTGCTCAAAGACACAACATTTTTTTGGTGGCAATGACGGGTTGCTCATGGTAAACACACACCTTCTTGGGATAAATTCCGGCATGCTATTCGCAAGACATTCGAACCTACTAATGCAGATTTTCATCCCCAGTCCTCTCTTCGCCGCCTGAGCCAGACATGTTCCTTGGCCGCGTACATCACAGAGTTTCAGAGACTAACTCTGGAGATAGAGGATCTTAGCCCTCTGATAAACTTCACAACTTTATCGACGGACTCGAACCCAACCTGAAGGACGATGTGCACAAATACTGTGAGAGTGAGCGGCGGAAAGAGTGTGATCCACGCGCCGAAAACACTGGAGAGAGAGAGAGAGAGAGAGAGAGAGAGAGAGAGAGAGAGAGAGAGAGAGAGAGAGAGAGAGAGAGAGAGAGAGAGAGAGAGAGAATGTTCCTCTTCTCATGTAGTGTGGCTAGCAATTTGCTTTTTACTTAGCAGAGCCGGTGTTCAGCATGGATTTCTCACTTGGGGATTTGTCTCATGGTTGATGCCGATGCCCAGACCGCATCTTTTCTACGAGAGACACAGATCCAGCTCTTATGCTTACCTCGATTGGTTATCAGCGAGGGACTTTGGCTATGTTACCACAGATTGCTTGGCAGGGGGATCCTCAGACACGTGATGAAGTTTTTTCAGTCATCACTAGCATTACACTATGGAATGTTTAGAGAGCTCGTTGTCTTCACATTCTCAGTGCGGCTCCACAGCTCCTTCAGGATACCCTCACTGCCATTTGGTTGGACATCATTCACACCTTGATTTGGCAGTGGGATTCTTCCTCAGGTACATCTCGAGCAGCCGAGGCTCGTCGATTTGCCTTCCTTTAGCGTTGGGCCCAATCTCCACTCTTCTTCACACTTACAGGTGGCCAGATTACATGGCATTATGCCCCCCCTCGGTGGTTTCTCCTCCACTCATCACACAGACCACCATGAGATTGTTCTAATCGAGTTGTCACTATAGTGGCTCTCACCCCCTTACATTCAGCTTGTACACCCCACGTGATAGTCTATTTTGGCATCCGATGGGGATTATATTGTACTCAGTAATATACAGCCTTGATTTTTCCACAAAAAAAGAGAGAGAGAGAGAGAGAGAGAGAGAGAGAGAGAGAGAGAGAGAGAGAGAGAGGGAGAGAGAGAGAGAGAGAGAGAGAGAGAGAGAGAGAGAGAGAGAGAGAGAGAGAGAGAGAGAGAGACAACGTAAGTGCTCTGCAAATGATGCTCTCAATACACAATCTGTGAATGACTACAAGAAGCATTCTATTTATAGAATCTTAGGTTGAGGTAGTGTTGCTAATTTGACTATTTTCTTATTTTTAAATGATTAATTTCTTTTTCTAGGATATTTTATTGTGTACACTAAGAACTGTTAAAAGATTGTAGCTACAGGAAATGCCATCAAGAATGGACAACTCTGATGAGTCATTTGATGGGTGACGGTAAACATCGCGAAGGAGTTTCCGTAAGTTCAGTGGAAAGGGCTGGGTTACGAATGCCCCTGATGCGTCACATGATGGGTGACGGGTGCATCAGAAAGGGGGCATTCCGTAGGTTGAGGAGGAAATCCGAACTGAGTAAGAAAATACGCGTAAGAACGCAAGCACAAGAATAAAGATGGGTTCAAAGAAGCTTTTTACGAAAAGCAGGAACATTCGCGGGAGGGCAGATTCTTTCCCGCGAGGAATCTATGTCTGCATTGCATTTGTGCCGTGTTCTGCACCCGGGGACGCCTGGAATGTGTTCGTGTAGCATTGTTTTCACTAACTGAGTGAGTTTTTAAGTTTAAACAAGTTCACACTTTATTTTATAGAGTGGCCGGCCACTTTTAAGCGACCGGTCCCTTTTATTAATAAAATAAAGCATCCCCAAAATCTTACGTAAAAAACCTACGCAAGTTGTACGAATGGGCTGAAAACAGCGAGCTCTCTCTCTCTCCTCTCTGTAGAAGCGCCAGAAACAGCTCTCTCTCTCCTCTCTCTAGAAGCGCCAAAGCTTCTGCTTTTGTGCCCTATTTCCGCCGGGTGCACGGGCCTATAAAAAGGCAGCAAGCGTTACAGTTTGGCAGGAACGCAAGGAGCAGCAGAAGTCCCAGCGCTGAGGATTCTGGAGCAAGTGCTGACGACAGAAATCTGCAAGTGTTCGTGTGACGACCGAGTACGGAGGTCGCTTTTTCCGAGCAAGGAGCGACAGGTATAATTTGTCGATACGCATTGCGAGTTGTTGCTTTGTGTGGTTTGTTTTGCAGGAATCTCCCTTCTTACGAGAAAGTCCCTCACGGGAAGTACGGCTTCACGCCTAAGTCCCTTACGGGAAAGTACGGCCTTGTGCCTAAGCCCTTTACGGGAAAGAACGTCCTTCGGATCTGAGATTACAGAACGGAGGGGTTTCCTCGGGTTCTTGTGCTTGTATACGAATTCTCCTTGAATAAAGAATACTCTTGACCGGGGGGGGGGGGGGGGGGACCAACCCATCTTCCGGTCCCCAATACTGTGTCGATCTTCTCCCTTCTCTCACATTTGCAAAGTATTTTATTTTTCAGATTTCTAAGTGCTCGTGTACGCTCCCGTTTTGTGACAGTGGTATCAGAGCTCGGACTCCTCTCTTTCTCTGCAAAGAAGGACGATTCCGGGAAGAACGGGAAGAACCATGTCGAGCCAAGGGAGAAGCGTTAAAGAGGAGCTTCAACAAGTGCGAGCTCAGCTTGCGGATTTGCAACAAATCTTACTATTGCCAGATGTCGAAAAGCTCTTGGGCGGAATGAAGAGAACGAATGGAATCGATGCAGCCGGGCATCCAGACCACACTGTTGGTGTGAGACCACGGGAAGAAAGAGAAGAAGAACGTGCCGAGGTGCAGAAAGGATCTTCGGATCGGAATGAACGGCCTACTCCAAGGAAAGGCCAGGAAAAAGCGCTCTCTTTGCTAGACGAGAGCAAGGACATCTCTATCTCATCTCCATCTTACTCTCCTGATTATACTTCTACTTCTCAATCGTCTCGTCAGAAGAAGGAAGCCGCTACTACTACTACCCTACATGATAAGCCTCGATTCAAGAAGCATGGTCGCAAGTCTCAACATCGCATGAGAGTCTTCAAATCAGGCGACAAGGACATCAAGTTCGAAACCTACAACGGACGGAGAGATATCTCTAAAACACTGTCCTTCATCAGACAGTTTGAAGTCGCCTTTATCAATGGGCACTTCACAGAAAGATCCAAATTGCGCCATGTGGGGATGCACCTCAAGGAAACGGCAAGTAATTGGTGGTTAGCCAAGATTCTGGAAGGTTCTCAGGCCAGAACTTGGGAGAGATTCAAATCTGAATTTTATGAACAGTTTCTTCCGCCTGACTTCGAGCAGGACATACGGAAGGAATGGGACTGGCTCGCCCAGAAGGAACATGAGAGAGTAACGACCTATGTGGACAAGTATTGGTCGGTTCTTCTGAAGGTCACTCCCTTCATGAAGATTGCCGACGAGGAAAAGAAACGAAAGTTCGAAGCAGGTCTCCAACCGCAGCTACGAAAGAGTATGAAAGTGTATCCGCATGACACTCTTAAGAGGATGATGGAGTCAGCAATCATTGCTGAGGATTTGCACTCAACTGGGACGCCCAGAAAAATGGAGCATAGCACTTACCGTGCGAGACAAAGAGGGGTCTACAATGACCAAGGGGGCCAAGGAAGAAAACGTCCTCCATCTAGGGACCATGATCATTCTAAGAAGCCAGAGGGCAATGGCAAGCGAACTAAGTATCTCTCTCCTACTCAACTCCAAACCTTCAGAGAGGAAGGAAGATGCTTCTACTGTGGAGAGAAAGGACATTGCCGGACTGCCCTCTAAAGCAGCAACGGCAAGACCAAGCCTCTACGAGGCAAGATAAAGCAAGGAAGGAACCCGCTCCACCAAGCTCGAACTCAATTCCAGATGTTCAAGGAAACACAGAAACGGAGAAAGGGAAGCGTCAGCTTCTGAAGGGCTGGGGGTCTTTGAACAACCAGCGAGTACTAATTCTTTATGATCCAGGATCCACGGATAACTTCATCTCCTTGGATACTGCGGAACGTTTGTGCCTCACACCGGCTCAGCTTGGCACACCGGTTACATCCGGATCGGCATTCGAGGGGTTGACAACCAATGCAACTCCCGTGCAAGGACAGCTCAATCTTCGGATTGGCGAGTACAAGGACCGCGAATCATTTTTGATGGCACCCATCGAGGGATGTGATATCATCTTGGGTATGCCATGGCACTTCCACATGACACCTGTCCCCGATTATGTGGAAAAGACCCTCACTTTTGATCATGGGGGTAAGAAAATAAAGATTCATGCTGATGTAGGAGATTGGCAGTTGTCATATCTCCATTAAGAAAGAAATGAAGAAGTGTGTTTCTGCTTATGTTGCTAATTGGACTATTTTCTTATTTCTAATGATTAATCTCTTTTTTAGGATATTTTATTATGTGCACTAAGAACTGTTAAAAGATTGTAGCTACAGGAACTGCCATCAGGAACGGACAACTCTGATGTGTCATTTGATGGGTGACGGTAAACATCGCGAAGGAGTTTCCGTAAGTTGTGTGGAAAGGGCCGGGTTACAAGTGCCTCTGATGCGTCACATGATGGGTGACGGGTGTATCAGTAAGGGGGCATCCCGTAGGCTAAGGAGGAAATCCGAACTGAGTAAGAAAATACGCGTAAGAACGCAAGCACAAGAATAAAGATGGGTTCAATGAAGCTTTTTACGAAAAGCAGGAACAGTCGCGGGAGGACATATGTTTTTCCGCGAGGAGTCTGTGTCTGCATTGCATCTGTGTCGTGTCCTGCACCCGGGGACGCCTGGAATGTGTTCGTGTAGCATTGCTTTCACTAACTAAGTGAGTTTTTAAAGTTTGAACAGGTTCACACTTTATTTTATTAAATGGCCGGTCACTTAAAAGTGACCAGGCCTTTATTAATAAAATAAAGCAAGCCACTTATAAAAAGGCCAGCGTTAAAAAAAAAAGCCACGCAGAGGGGGGGGGGGGGGGGGGGCTGATTTGCGATCTCTCTCTCTCTCCTCTCTCTAGAAAGCGCCAAGCCCAACGATCTCTCTCTCTGCTCTCTCTAGGAAGCGCCCAACCCTGCTTTTTGCCTGCTATTCCCGCCGGGTGCCAGACCCTATAAAAGGGTAGCCAGCGTTTCAGTTTTGATAGAGCCGAAAGCAGCAGGAAGTGCAAGCGCTGGGATTCTGGAGCAGAGATTGGCGACGGAATTTGCAAGTGTTCACGTGACGACTGAGTACGGAGGTCGACTCTCCGAGCAAGGAGCGACAGGTATAAGGTGTTGATACGCATTGAGAATTGTTGCTCTGTGTGGTTTGTTTTGCAGGAATCTCCCTTCTTACGGGAAGGCCCTTCACGGGAAGTACGGCTTCACGCCTAAGTCCCTTACGGGAAAGTACGGCTTCGCGCCTAAGTCCCTTACGGGAAGGAACGGCCTTGTGCCCAAGCCCTTTACTGGAAAGCACGACCTTCGGGTCTAAGACTATAGAATGGAGGGGTTTCCTCGGGTTCTCGTGCTTGTATAAGAATTCTCCCCGAATAAAAGAATACTCTTAACGGGGGGGGACCAGCCCATCTTCTGGTCCCCAATACTATGTCGATCTTCTCCCTTCTCTCATTTTTCAAAGAATTATAATTTTCAGATTTTCTAAGTGCTCGTGTACGCTCCCGTTTTGTGACAGCTTACTTGATTTTTGCACGTGAGAAGGATAAAACTAGTGGGGATTCACTCTCTTGTCTGGAAATTAAGCGTTTTCAATTTATTGAAAAGTACAAAGATTGTTTCTCCCTGATGAACTACCTCCGGTACGCCCGGAAGATCACCGCATAGATCTCATACCGGGTAGCTCGCCTCCCAATCAACCCCCTTATCGGGTGAGTCTTGCTCAGCAAGAGGAAATTTTGAAGCAAGTCAACGAGCTTCTAGAGAAAGGGTTAGTACGGCCAAGTGCTTCACCCTACTGCTCTCCAGTTCTATTGGTGTAGAAGAAAGATGGCACGTTTCGAATGTGCATAGACTATAGGTCTTTAAACAAGATCACGGTCAAGAATTGCTTTCCGATCCCTCGGATTGATGATATACTTGATAAGTTGCAGGGTGCAAGTGTCTTTAATCGCATAGACTTAAAGAGTGGGTATCATCAGATACGGATCACCCATGAGGATGTCCATAAGACTGCTTTCCGCACAACCTTTGGACTATATGAATTTTTGGTAATGCCTTACGGCTTGACCAATGCTCCTGCAACATTCAATCGCATGATGGACCGCATTTTCAGCCCGTATCGAGCTTTTACGGGAGTATTCTTTGACGACATACTCATCTTCTCTAAGTCAGAAGAGGAACATCGGAAGCACTTGGACCTAGTGTTTCAAGAATTGCGAAAGCATGAGTTGCATGTGAATGCAAAGAAGAGCGAGTTCTTTCTCTCAGAGATACACTATCTCGGCCATATAGTCTCTCACAATCAAGTGAGTATGGATCCTGCCAAGATCCAAGTGGTAGAAGATTGGCCTATTTCCACTACGGTACATGATGTACGTAGCTTCTTGGGATTATGTTCGTATTATCGAAGGTTTGTCCGAGGATTTGCCCATGTAGCAGGACCACTTCATGATTTGACAAAGAAGAAGATTCCTTTCAGATGGGGATCGAGACAACAAGGAGCTTTTGATCGGCTCAAGTACTTGCTAAGCCATGGACCTATTTTGATAGTGCCTGACTTAAGGAAACCATTTGAGGTTCACTGCGATGCTTCAGGTGATTGCATCGGAGCAGTGTTAAACCAAGAAGGCCATGCAGTGGCATACGAAAGCAGACGGCTGAAGGATGCAGAGTTGCATGCATCAATCTACGAAAAGGAACTCTCGGCTGTGATTCACGCCTTATCCAACTGGAAGCACTATCTTCTAGGAGCGGATTTTGTGATCAAGACTGATCACCAGAGTTTGCGGTATTTTCTTACGCAAAGGAAACTATCTGAGAAGCAGATGAGGTGGTCAAACTTTTTGTCTATGTTTCACCTCCAGATAGTTCACACGGCTGGGAGTAAGAATGTGGTCGCGGACCCATTGTCTAGGCGGCCAAGGGTGAACGCTATCACTTCGGTGTATCACCAAGAATTAGAAGCATTACCGGATTTGTATCCGAATGATCCAGACTTCTCCACCGTTTGGGGAAAGCTACATCGTGGAGAGAATGAGTTTCCCTATTCCATTCGGGACGGTTATCTCTACCACCATCAGGCTATATGTGTGGCGGAACCATTAAGAAAGAAGATCATGGATGAAGCACACGCTTCGCCTTATGCGGGTCATCGGGGTATTCTCCCTACGACCTTAGCAATGGAAAGATATTTCTTTTGGCCTAGCCTTAAAGCAGACATTGATAAGTATGTTAGGGAATGCTTAGTTTGCCAAACAGTGAAGTATGATCGGCATAAGACGCCTGGGTTGCTACAACCATTGCCTGTGCCTAATGAACCTTGGGAAAGTATTGCCATGGACTTCATCATGGACCTCCCTAGAACTCAGACTGGAAATGACGCGATCTGGACCGATGTGGACAGGTTTAGCAAGCAAGCACACTTTATACCAATCAAGAAAACGATCAAAGCAGATCATATGGCTAGGGTTTTTCTGGCACAGATCTTTAAGCATCATGGAATGCCTAAGTCTATTGTGAGCGATCGAGATCCTCGCATGACAGGAAATTTTTGGCGTGCCTTGATGGATAATCTTGGTACAAAGCTGAATTTTTCATCTGCCTACCATCCTCAAACGGACGGGCAAAGTGAGATAGCCAATTCCACAGTATTGGATATGCTAAAAGCTTATGTGTCAGACCGACAATCTGACTGGGAGAAATATTTGCCTCTTGTCGAGTATGCGTATAACAATACCATACACTCATCGACGGGGAAAGCACCTTTTGAGATTCTCTATGGTAAGCCTTTGCTTCCACCCATCCTTTTAACTAAGGATAAGATCTTTGCAGCCGATGAATTTGTCCGAGATTTGGACACAGCCTACGGGCAAGTTAGGAGAGCTATTCTACGCTCTCAGGAAAAGCATAAGAAAGCTGCAGACAAGCACAGGAGGAATCTAGACTTTACAGTCGGAGAGTTAGTCTTACTCAAGTTTGAGAAGGCAAGACTTAAGAAACAAGCGTCTATTAAGGGGAAGGTGGTAAAACTTTCTACCCGTTATTATGGGCCGTTTAAGATCACTGAGCAAGTGAATGATGTCACCTTCCGATTAGAGCTACTGCCTAATTCGAGGATCTATAATGCTTTCCATGTCAGTTTACTCCGGCCGTATGTGGGACCGCCTCCGAGTCAGCCTAGTGCTGAGGAACCTCCTGAGGTTGAGGAAACAGAAGAAATACTCCAACCGGAACAGATAGTAAGTCATCAGGAGCGGCCTCTCAAGTCCGGAAAAATAACACGGAAGTATTTGGTTAAGTTTGAGAACTATTCAAATCTAGATGCTTAGTGGATGACGCAGGAGGAATTAGTAGCTTATCCCAAGATACTGGAGGTATATGTCCAAGCACTATAGTTGAGGTCAACTGTTTAGAAGCCAGAGGGATGTTGCTAATTGGACTATTTTCTTATTTTTAAATGATTAATATCTTTTTCTAGGATATTTTATTGTGTACACTAAGAACTGTTAAAAGATTGTAGCTACAGGAAATGCCATCAAGAACGGACAACTCTGATGAGTCATTTGATGGGTGACGGTAAACATCGCGAAGGAGTTTCCGTAAGTTCGGTGGAAAGGGCCGGGTTACGAATGTCCCTGATGCGTCACATGATGGGTGACGGGTGCATCAGAAAGGGGGCATCCCGTAGGCTAAGGAGGAAATCCGAACTCAGTAAGAAAATACGCGTAAGAACGCAAGCACAAGAATAAAGATGGGTTCAAAGAAGTTTTTTACGAAAAGCAAGAACATTCGCGGGAGGACAGATGCTTTCCCGCGAGGAATCTATGTCTGCATTGCATCTGTGCCGTGTTCTGCACCCGGGGACGCCCGGAATGTGTTCGTGTAGCATTGTTTTCACTAACTGAGTGAGTTTTTAAGTTTAAACAAGTTTACACTTTATCTTATAAAGTGGCTGGCCACTTTTAAGCGACCGGTCCCTTTTATTAATAAAATAAAGCATCCCCAAAATCTTACGTAAAAAACCTACGCAAGCTGTACGGATGGGCTGAAAACAACGAGCTCTCTCTCTCCTCGCTCTAGAAGCGCCAGAAACAGCTCTCTCTCTCTCTCTCTCTCTCTCTCTCTCCTCTCTCTAGAAGCGCCAGAGCTTCTGCTTTTGTGCCCTATTTCCGCCGGGTGCACGGGCCTATAAAAAGGCAGGAAGCGTTACAGTTTGGCAGGAACGCAAGGAGCAGCAGAAGTCCCAGCGCTGAGGATTCTGGAGCAAGTGCTGACGACGGAAATCTGCAAGTGTTCGTGTGACGACCGAGTACAGAGGTCGCTTTTTCCGAGCAAGGAGCGACAGGTATAATTTTTCGATACGCATTGCGAGTTGTTGCTTTGTGTGGTTTGTTTTGCATGAATCTCCCTTCTTACGGGAAAGTCCCTCACGAGAAGTACGACTTCACGCCTAAGTTCCTTACGGGAAAGTACGGCTTCACGCCTAAGTCCCTTACGGGAAAGTACGGCCTTGTGCCTAAGCCCTTTACGGGAAAGAACGACCTTCGGGTCTAAGATTACAAAATGGAGGGGTTTCCTCGGGTTCTTGTGCTTGTATACGAATTCTCCCTGAATAAAGAATACTCTTGACGGGGGGGGACCAACCCATCTTCTGGTCCCCAATACTGTGTCAATCTTCTCCCTTCTCTCACATTTGCAAAGTATTTTATTTTTCAGATTTCTAAGTGCTCATGTACGCTCCCGTTTTGTGACAGGTAGGGCAAAAATGTGTAACTCGTGCAAAAAACATAAAAGCCCAAAAATGGCTAAAAATGTGTGCACCCAGCCAGGCTCAGAAAATGACTGGCCGGACACGTGCTAAAAGTGTTTGCCCATGCAATCTACATGATGTGTGATGGGTAGGCAACCTGGGACAATCACTAGCTGTACAAAATGGCGAAGCAACGGTGGTGTAACACCCCCTCTCAGCACCGGATGGTGAGACAACACAGAGGAGCCGAAGGTGAGAAGCGAAAGTCCGCTGAGGTACAGACTTCGTGAAGATGTCTGCTGCATTGTCCGCTGTAGGAACATACTCCAAATGAAGATCTCCAGCCAAAACCTGCTCCCGAACATAGTGGTACTGCACCTCAATGTGCTTAGTTGGAGCGTGAAAGATAGGGTTCTTGGCAATAGCAATGCAACTCTGATTGTCGCACAAAAGACAAGTCGTAGCAGTCTGGGGAAAACACAACTCTCCCAGTAATCTCCATAGCCATATGGCCTCACAAGCAGCATAGCAAGCTGCTCTGTGCTCCACCTCTGTAGAAGATAGCGCAACGGTCGGTTGCCGCTTATTGCTCCATGAAATGGGTCTTGAGCCGAGTGTGAAAACTACTCTTGTAGTAGAGCGCCGAGTATCTGGATTTCCTGCCCAATCTGAATCGCACCAACCAAGTAAGGTGCAACCCTTGGAGCGACCATAGAAAACACCATGGTCCAATGTGCCGCTGATGTACCGTAAAGTACGCTGGGCACACTGCCAATGTCGCTGACGAGGTCAAGTGTTGAAGGAATTGAGGACAGAAACTGTGTAATAGATGTCAGGTCGGGAATAAGTTAGCCATACGAGGCAGCCAACAACATTTCTGTACTGCTCCAAGTCAATCCGTGGGGAAGGATCGTGAAGCGATACGTTCTCTCCGGGCTAAAGAGGAGTGCCAATCGGTCTGCAGCATGTCATCTGGAATCTCTCCAGGATAGCATTCGCATACTTCCGTTGAGAAAAGAAGATGCCGTCTGGTGTCTGAAAAATCTGGAATCCAAGAAAATAGTGAAGAAGACCAAGATAACAGTCATCTCGAAATGCGTCTCCATAGCTTTCATGGTCGACTTGATCCTGTTGGTCCATGAGCCTGTGAAAATGAGATCGTCCACATAGACAATCACGATCGCAACCAAAGAGCCATCAGAGACAACATAACATTTGGAATCTGATGAGGTACGCCATAACCCTAGCTTCACGAGAAACTGGTCAAGTGTGAGGTACCACTGTCGTCCAGCCTGCTTCAATCCATACAATGCTTTCCACAACTGATAGACCCAATCCTCCTTGCCTGGTATACAAACCCAGGAGGTTGCTCCACATAATTTTCTTTATCCAAATCTCCATCGCTTTTGACATCCATCTGGAAGATAGACCAACCAAAGTTGGCTGCGAGAGCAAACACTGTGCATATGGTAGTCATGCGAGCGGTGGGAGCAAAGGTCTCGTCAAAGTCCACGCCTGGTCGTTGTGTGAAACACTGAGCAACAAGTCTCGCCTTGTGTTTGTCGAGGGAACCATTGGCCTTGTACTTTGTCTTGAAAATCCATTTCGTAGAAACCACCTTCCACTTGTTGGGCATGGGAACCAAAGTCCAGGTTTTATCTGTTCGATAGCGTCCATCTTTGTCTGCATGGCACGCTTCCAGCAATCATGCTGGAGTGCTTCCTCCATCGAGGAAGGCTTAACTGGTGAAGCTTGAATTTGAGACACGAGTGCAAAGTTCACGAACTTTGCGTCGTCATAAACTTGCCTGTCCTTGAGGCGTGCAGAACGTCGAGGCTGTCCAGGGTCTGGTGAGTCTGGTAACTTCGTGACTCTAGAGGAAGAAACCGTAGAGTAGAGCCAACCAGGAACTAACTTCTCCTTGCAAGGTGGGACCGCCTCCCAAGAAGATTCATCATCCACACCACTATCGGAATCTGACATGGCATGATCGGGTGAAGTAACTGGCTGCGGTGTAGAGGGAACAGGAACAGGGGTAGGATAAGGTGTAGGAGGTGGACTAGGCGGTAGAGAATGTATAGGTTTGGAATGCTGCCCCCTTTGCAGGCGTGCTGAAGAGCTCCATGAAAGTCACATCACGACTAACTGTGGTGGTCTTGGCGTCAGGATCGTAAAGTCAAACTCTCTTGAATAGCCTAGGAAGATAAGCTTCTTCGCCTTGAAGTCTAACTTCTATCTCTTCTCTTTTGGCACATGGACAAAGGTTGGACACCCAAAAACTCGAAAGTGTGAGACCGAGGGCTTGCGCCCGTAGTAAGCCTGATAAGGAGTGATGTCCTGCAAAGCATGGGTAGTTGAACGGTTCTGAATGTAAACCGTCGTGTTGCGCGCCTCTGCCTAGTAAACCGGGGCAAAGAAGCATGTGCAAGCATCGAACGAGCCATCTCCATGATAGTCTGATTCTTCCACTCAACAACTCCGTTATGGGACTGAGAATGATTGTAAGGAGTAGTCAGCTGGCGCTGGCGCTGGATGCCCGTTGTCTTGCACCAGTGTGCAAAGTCCTTCGAGGGGAACTCACCCCCTCTGTCTGAGCGAATACATTTGATGTGCAAAGTCCTTCAACCATCGTCTTCCAATTTTGAATGAAATTGAAAGCCTCCGACTTGAGCTTTAGGAACAAAGCCCAAGTGTACCTGTTGAAATCATCCACAAGCACAAGCAAAAACTGTGAGCCAGAAAATGAAGGAGTGCTCATCGGGCCACATAGATCAATGTGAACCAGTGCAAGTGGTGCCAAAGCTTTGTTGGATGCTTGCTTCGGAAAGGCAACCTTGTGTTGCTTGCCCAGCTAGCAAGCCTCGCATACACATGATGTGTAAGGTGCAGCGGAATGAATGTTGTATTTTCTCAAGATTAGTGATCTTTACTGCTCAAGGTTTCTTTTAGTTCTTAGGGAAGGAGAGAGCCTTCTGTCTATATGGAGAGTGCTATGATCACGAACAAAGTGAGTGGATATTGTGCGTGCAAGTGAATGAGACTGAGAGAAGGAGAGAGAAGAGATACGACACCCGAGAGGTTGTAAAACCCTCCTCCGAAGGCCCCACTCTCGTCGGCGAGAGTGGTCTACTTTGATTGCACAAAGGTGTACAATGCGTATGCAATGGACTGATGCAAACGGGGACTATGTCGATGAAGATGATGAAGACTATAGGGCTGAATTCGATGCTTCTTTATCTGCTATCCACAAAGGGGCAAGGGCTGAGAATCTGTGCCACCTTTGGGGGCTGAAATGACTGGTTTTCCTTGCTGATTTGTGGCTGAAAATGACTGCTCTTGTCGGGGCTGAGGTTATGAGGAAAAGCGCTGATGTATCTGCTGGCTAGGCTGCGTTTTTGGAGAGATGTCCTTGGCTGAAAAACGCAGGCACAGCAGGTTCTCTAATGCTGAAAACGCTGGTCTGGAAGGGGTCCTAATGTTGAACAAAAACGCTGAATGGATCTGTCTTGCTGGCGTTAGTGAATGGGCTGAAAACGCTGATGTTGGTGCTAGGGGAAAAACGCCAACTGATGGAGGATGCTGGCGATGGTTGATGGTAATGGGAACGCCAAGATCTGCTAGGAGAGGGCGATTCCAAAACGCTGATGGCTGCGGGTGAAGGGGCCTCACCAAGTTGGCTTGGAGAGGGTCATGCTGAGAGAGGGAGGGAACACGTGTTGCTTGGTAGCCTGCTGTGCTCCTTGGCTCATCTGCCAAATTGTGTTAACTTGGGTTTGCTTATATATTAACTTACCCAATTTGCCCTATTGAGTACCCAACAAAAGTCACTTAATAAATAAGTGAAAAATGTTAAATATATGGAAAAATAGGCTAAAGTCACTTGAAAAATCTCCAAACTGACTCTGATGGAAATGCTTATGCTTATGCAGTGTGCAACTAGAGGATATGCATCTATACTGAGTGATTGGGCATGCACGATCTACGAATAGACTCACAAAAGTGCCAGATCACTTCTAATCTAACTTGACTTGACGGAAACCCTGCTATGGTGTAGCTTGTCCACGGACACATAGGGTTGGGATGTGTCACGTGACATGATGAGGAGCGTATCGCTGGTAAATGCTCCACCATAGAGGTCCTAGCAGCCTGTTGAAGATGTTGATAACATAGATGTCCAAATCGTGCATGCCATATAGAAGAAGACTCCGTGGTCCTAGACAAAAGAGCAGTGAGGCGGTATAGGGAACCATCACGCTCACCCCGTGCAAGGATAGTACCTGTTGTAGAATCAGAAATGGTGACTGTGCCACTCCCAAAGTGTATGTCAGCTCCCTGAGAGTCCAAACTCGACACAGAGAGGAGATTGAAGGCCATGTCCGGAACGTAAAGCGCCTCCACTGAACTAAACTTCGGGTCTGAGGTAGAACGAAAGAGGGTAATCTGGCCTGTGCCAGACACCGGAATCTCATGGTTGTCACCCATAGTGATGGTCTGTCCGTGAGTCTCCCTGAGAGAGCTAAACCATGCAAGGTAGGATCCGTACGTACTCTTTTTTTTTTTTTTCGGTGTTGTGGGTAATGTGTGGAAATAAACCCTATTGTGGTAGCAATTTTTGGTTTGCCCTTCTTTAGACTTATCCCAACACCTAGTTTTGTAGACATTTCGACACAACTTGCATCTGTAGAGCACACACGAACGCCATTGCGGTGGTGAATATAAGAGGGCAAGCACGACCAGGAACTCGTATGAAAGCTTTGCCTTGGTTTGTAGAATAGTGAACTAACATCCTTGGAGTGATACTAATGAATTTTTTATCAAGTACAGACCGTATTGTAGGTTTTTGGCATTTAAAAAAAAAAACCTATGAATTTTACGTACCTAACAACTCTATCCATTCGGTACTACGTACAGGTCGTACCGAATACATACCGTACCTTACGTACCTTACCACTTGAAACCATGATTGTTGGGGAGTCATGTGAGTGGTGGCTCCATTGTCAAAAACCCAAGTACCTGACTGCGATGTAGCAAGAGCGTGGTCCGTCGTCGTCGCGACAAGAGCGGTCCCCGCCGTCTCGTGAGAGGCTACAATTGCAGTCGAGGCTGTCTGTTTCTCCCTGTTGGCCTCGTCTCGCTTCTTCTTTCTACATTCTGATTGTGTGTGCCCTTTCTTGTGGCAATGGTAACATTCGATGTCCTTGTTCTTCTTCTTCTTCTTCTTCTTCTTACCTTTACCTTTCTTGTTAAGCTATCAAAGCTCCTTCTGCATCAACAACACCTTCGGCTCGGAATGCGGAGAGTGCCCCTCAATCTGTCTAAGGGACATTCCGAGTGCCCCTCAATCTGTCTAAGGGAAGGGAGAATCTCGTCCGAAGTGGGAAAAGAGGTACGTCCAGATGTGAGCAAACTCTGAAAATAGGGATCAAAGAGACAAGGTCGTCCCAGAGTTCCTGCATGCGGCGGGTCAACCCATCAAGTGAGTTGAAATCCTTGAACTGGAGGTTGTACAACTCCCGTTCAAGTGTGATCTGTCTGGCAAACGACGTCTCCTCAAACTGGTCAAGAATCCGTCTCCACAATGGATGTACATGCTCCTCTTTGGAAACTTCCTTCGTGATGTGGTCCGAGAGGTTCATCTCAAGAAAGGTGAAGACTCGTATGTCCCGATCCACCCACTCGTCGATCTGGGCCTAAGTGGCGGCGGGAAGGGAAGGCTGAGTAGCCGAATGGGTGAAATCATTCAACCATCCCAGAGTCGATGGTAGGCAATAATTGTGCGGACTCGTGTCCTCCACACAGAATAGCTGTGTAAATCCAACTTCTTCTCCTCAGCAAACTGGGTGAGGGCATAATTGTTGGATGTAACGTTGGCAGATGCCGACGTAGTCGTAGAAGACGTAGTGGCTCCCTTCTGAGACTGTTGTTGTTGTCCCTTGTGCTTCGGAGTCGACATGTCGCGTGCTCAGAGAGAAGTCCCAAAGGTAAATCGATAAGATCGCAAGTCGTCGATGAAGGTACCATTCCCAAGGTTGTAGCAGTCCAAGATAACCGCACGGACAACTACCGGATGGTGTCCTGACGAGCAAGGGATGGTTCAACCACACAAGAGGTAAAAATTCAGCGTGCTGTCCGCCCAAAAAACGCTGCAAACGGTGCTGAAAACGCTGCTGTAATAGAAATTTTCAGTGTGCTTGTACGCCACCGGTCGGTGCGGGAGCGTCGCAGAGTGTCAGAGGAGAGGGTTCTCGCACTTTTCAGCTGTCGAGGGCTAAAAACAAAGAAAAAACAACAAGTAATAGGTACCGAAAATGGTGCCGATTGGGTGTAGGTACTTGTCCAAGGTGTAGATCTGCAAGTTCCAGGCAGTGTAGAAGACTACTGGGTGTTCCTTGGCCGCTCCCGTAGGTGCACAAGCTCAGCGTTTTGTGTAAAATGCCGCAAATTACAAAAAACGCCAGCAAAACACGGAAAAACGCAGCAAGATCTGTAAAACATAGATCTCTCCAATAACGCTAGGGTTTGTAAAAACGCCAGCAGATTTTGGTCCCGAGGGAAGCACTAGGAAGAGGGATGCAGATCAAGCTATCAAATGCAAAAACGCTGGCTGTTCTTGCAAAAAAACGCCAGGGCTGAAAAATGCTGATCAGCGTTTTGAGATCCACCGCAATGGAAACCGGCACAAGTGCTAGCTCTAGCCTCATGAGGAGAAATCGATGCAGATTCTCCGCTTCTTGGCGAGTGATACCATGTGAGAGTGAGCAGCGGAAAGAGTGTGAGCCACGCGCGCTGAAAACGTTGGAGAGAGAGAGAGAGAGAGAGAGAGAGAGAGAGAGAGAGAGAGAGAGAGAGAGAGAGAGAAAACGCAAGTGCTCTGCAAATGATGCTCTCAATACACAATCTGTGAATGATTGCAAGACCCTAAGCATTCTATTTATAGAATCTTAGGTTGAGGTAGGGCAAAAATGTGTAATTGGTGCAAAAAACATAAAAGCTAAAAAATGGCTAAATATGTGTGCACCCAACCAGGCTCAGAAAATGACCGGCCGGACACGTGCTAAAAGTGTCCACCCATGCAATCTACATGATGTGCAATGGGTGGCCAACCTGGGACAATCACTAGCCGTACAGAATGGCGAAGCAACGGTGGTGTAACTCTAACAAATACAACCCTACCACCTTGGATGCTGCGATTGCCTATGTGGAGCGTCTTGGCGATAATCGGTGCCCTACACGAATTTTTTTTTCCTGACGATAGATCTTCAAGCAACGCTCGCTTTTCACAGCGATCGCAGAGAAAGTTATAGCCAAAGTCAATAGCAACAATCTCAGTTCAGGTAGCAAGCCACAGCGCCGTATTCAACTTCAAGGTTCTATTTTCAAGATCGACAATCTCAAAGCAGATCTTCTTCAAATGCTCCACTTGATCGCGGTAAAGGACGCGATTTTTCTTAAGATCGGCGTTCCAATTCGCAGCAAGGCTCTTCCTCAAATGCATCTTCGACTTCAAAGAAGGATGCTTTATGTACAATTTGCGGTGGTGACCATAGATGGTATCAATGTCCAAAGAAACCAAATCCGTCTAATTTAAAAAGAAATTTCAACGTGGAAACATCATTGAATGATGAACAACTAGCTTCTGCTTAAGATAAAGGAAAATGAGTGGTTAATACAATTCGTGTCTCGGAGGATGTGACCATTCTTATGAAGCATGCTCAGTACAATTCTTCAATTTTGGAGCCTCTTTCAAAGCAAGTTCTAAGCCTTCTTCGAACTCTCAATGGTCCCTCCATCAATGTTTTGGTGGACAGTGGATGCTCTAATAATTTCCTCAGCACTCAGATAGTTCAACAGCTTGATTTGCCAACTCAGAAAACATCTCACTTATATGATGTGGAATTAGGAGATGGATCAATTTTAACTTTTGATGAGACAGTTCGACAGTTGCAGTTCGATATTCAAAATTATGCAGATCAACTGGGTTTTTTGAAGTCATGCCTCTATCTTATTACGACATGATTCTTGGTCAGCATTGGTTATTTCAATATGATCCAACAATTAGCTTTCGAGGACATACTATCAATTTATTCAAAGATGGACGTGAACTGACTTTACACGGGCTTTATCATGCGGGACGAGTGATTCAAGCCTCTCGTGTACTAGTCAAACGACATGATACAATGTATAATGAAGAGAATACGATTTCCGATACGGATGTAGAAATTATATTGATGAATTTTTGAATTCATTAACTTCTCCTGAACCAATTGATGAAGACAAAGATGATTTCTAGCAAGAAGTTTTTCCAAGTGACACTTCATTCCCAAAAGATGATTATGGTTTCTTTGATTCTTTGCTGGATGATGATATGCCAATTGCAAGCCATGAAGTTACAGTTTCTGAAGACGATTCCGAAGAGTTTTGGGATTCATTATTGGAAGATGATTGCAGTCTCAATCTAAAATCCTCTCCAGTGATTCACAAAGATGAAGTTACCCTTTCTAAAGAATGTCTTGAGAAGATTTCCTCTTCACCAAACGTTTCGTAGTTATCGGAAGATCTTAAGCCAAAAGTCTTACATCACATGAAGAATTTTGAAGATCAATCTCTTGTTGCAGTCAACGTGATTATGCCAGATTCCTAAAAAAAGTCTTTGAATAATGCAATGACATGGGATTTAGCAGTCAAAGCAAAAAGGTTTCGTAAGAAGCAAAGGTTCAAGACAAAGGTTTCAGGTAACTCAAAAGACTGAAGATTTTTGAAGATTCAATGCTTTTTCAAAATTCTATCAACATCAGAAATCATTTCTTTGACATGGGCTCTCATTTTAAATGGGAGGGAATGTCACGGTTGTGACTATGTTGCAGTATTATATCTACTCCTAGTTGCAGATACGCAAAGTGCCATGCCAAGGAGAATCCCTATGCTTGGATGGTCACGACCGTTCGCTCAAGAGACATGCCTCTTCGCCAAAAGCAACACTCCTTCAACGAGTGGTCACACCCCTTTGTTGCGACTCTTCCTCCAATGGTTGCAGCCGAAAGGATGTGTCTTTACGTCTAACGTCGCGTCTCTTCACCATGAGACGTGTCTTTTCATTTGTGTCTCTTCGTCTCCTATGTAAGGAGCATGTTGTACTCAGTTTCAGGCATTCATTCAATCAATCAAACACACATTCAGTCTCTTGAGTCTCAGTTTGATCTTAAATATGAAGTCTTAGTCTTAATTATAGGATCAACACCACTAATCCTCACAGTTTTCAGTTCCCAGCCTTAGCCTCGCGAGAATCCGCATCCTCTGGTTGCAGATCTTTGCAAGATTCCCCATCTAGTACCAGATCATCTAGCGTTTTCAGTTTTCAGCCTTGACGTTGTCGTCGTCGACATCGTCATTGTCATCGCAGATCCCTATCTTGACGACGACACTTCGCATCGTCATCGTAGATACCTATCTTGATGACGACACATTCTCATCGTGATCGCAATCCCGGACTTGACGACGACACCATTGTTGTCATCATCACAGTCACTATTGTCGTCGGCGTCGACTTCATCGTCGTCGACATAGACCAGCAGTACCTGTCGTCGACTTCACCATCTTCGACACAATACCGTCGTCGACTTCATCGTCATCGACAAAGACCCTTAGTACCTCGTCGTCGACTTCATCGTCTTCGACTTAGACCTCGTCATCGACCTCCCCGTCTTCGACATAGAACCTCTCAGTTTATCAACACCCAGTAGTTCCCAGCACCATTAGCATTAGTTCAGTCTCCAGCATCAGTAGCATCAATACCCATTAGCAACAACTGCATTGTAGTAGCATTGTGCAAGAATAAAGAAAGTACTTGCTCTGGCAAGGGTTGGGACCCGACGTCCATGTGTCGTCTCTTTTCTCTCTCTCGTCTCTCTCTTTCTTTCAGTTCAGTTCAGTTCTTTCAAGTGAAGTAAAGTGTCCCTTGTGTTTGTGTGCGGAGTACTATATCCGAGCAAATCCTTATTCTCTTTCGGTGCACTTGACATCGGTATCAGAGCTTTGTGTGCTTCAGTCTCGCGAACTCAAGGGAGGAACCTAAAGAAGAACCCCAGAAGAATCAAGAACCTCAAGAACCCAAGAACCATCAAGAACCCAAGCAGAACCAAGAACCCAAAGAACCTCTCTCAGTTTTTTTTCCTGAAGAATCTTTGAGTCCCACTCATGGACTTGCAAGATCCCATCTTCATTGTCATGTCTTTGAAGGAAGATCGACATCGGATACACAAAAACCCAGATCTTGAGTACCAAGATCTCCTAGCCTTGTATGCAGATATGGAAGGAGTTGGAGACAGGATCCCTAACCTCTTCTGCTTTCGCATTCGCATGTAGCGTGCATCCATTTCCCTCGTCATTGAACCTTTGGAAAGAACTTTGGAACCAAACCTCAGTCCATTAGCACCGGTAATGTTTTCACCACAGTCAGTGTTTGTCACAAGACGGGTACCACGTGCCAATAGAAAAGAACAGACTGAACATACTTTTAGCACTTCAATAACAACTGTTCAATAACAACTGAACTGAGAGAGAGAGAGAGAGAGAGAGAGAGAGAGAGAGAGAGAGAGAGAGAGAGAGAGAGAGAGAGAGAGAGAGAGAGAGAGAGAGAGAGACGACATGCGACATGGAGTGGCTGAATTCCACCCCAGAGAGTATTGGCTCCAAACCTTGGCGCCCCTTTCGGTATTTTTTCATATTGTATCAACATAGTACAAGCCAGTACTCCAGACTCTGCACCTTCGCCAGGAAGCATGCCAGAGAATGAGCCCTAACCTCATATTTAAAGGCCCTAGGCCCCCAAAGCAGTTCACAGTGAAAAGCCTTCAAACTCAAAAACATCTGGTGCAAAAGCAATGCCAAAAAACTGCCAGGGTAAATCACGGAATTTTTGTACAGCAGTCAACACAAAACGCGGAAATCCTTACATCCTGCCACGTCCTCATGTCAATGCAATTATCGGAATTTCCATACAATTGCCACGTCATCAGTTGCTACGCCAGTCTTCTGTGTGTGTGTGTGTGGGTCCTGCTTTATTTTAATCCTTTGTCACTTGGGGCCCCATCGGACGGGGTCCCCATAAGTTGGTAGGACTTCTTCTTCTGTTACTTGTTCTTCTTAGGGTTTAGGCCCCTCGGCTTCTGTAAGTTGGCTCCATTCTTCAAGGCTTTGACAGGTCAGCAGTTTGTGACTTCGTGGAACAGCTCTTGCTACAACAGGCAGAGTCAACACTATCTGGTATAGAGCCGAGGCTGATATTGGGCAACCTGGTTTCGGAGGAATCTGCATTGGTTTGTGCATCCACAACATCGGAAGTATTCAACAGTCAACATCAAAAGTACAGATAGAAGTTTGGCAGCTATGCCTCACTAACAGGGGGATGGTTACGTGCGCACTTCACTTGTGCCACGTGGACACGCTTCTGTCATAGTCTAGCGTCAGTCTTAACGTAGGACCTAGCTTGGCACCGTGTGAGCCTCTAGCAGGACGTGCATGTCCACGCCGGTCATAGTTGCATACCCTCTCTTGCACGATACAATCATTTCAGCATGGGCATTTTCCAGAGCATAGAACCCTTTTTTCCAAAGTACACATTTTTCACTTATTATTAATTAGTGACTTTTGCTGGAAAAGTAGGTAGGAGAAATTGCTAAAGAAACTATAAAGGAAAACAATTGGGCACTCAGTAGAAGCAAAAGAAGAGCACAGAAGGGTAGGCACCTACAAGAGAGTAGGCAGGCAGGCACCCACAGGTCCCAACGTTTTCTCAAGATCAGCCTAGCGTTTTCAGCCTGAAGCAATCAGCGTTTTCAGCCACTACCACCAGCGCGTTTAGTTCCCAGCCTTAGCCTCGCGAGAACCCGCATTCTCTAGTTGCAAATCCTTGCCAGATTTCCCATCTAGTACCAGATTATCTAGCGTTTTCAATCTTCAGCTTTGACGTCGTCGTCGTCGACACCATCGTCGTATCGACATCGTCATCGTCATTGTCAACGCATATCCCTATCTTGACGACGACACCTTCGTTATCGTCATCGCAGATCCCTATCTTGATGAGGACACCTGCGTCATTGTCAGTGCAGATCCCTATCTTGACGACGACACCTTCTCATTGTCATTGCAGTCCCGGACTTGACAACGACACCATCATCATCATCGTCACAGTCACCATTGTCGTCGTCGATATAGACCAGCAGTACCTTTCGTCGACTTCACCGTCTTCGACACAGAAATGACGTCGACTTCACCGTCTTCGACTTAGTACCGTCGTCGACTTGATCGTCATTGACAAAGACCCTTAGTACGTGGTCGTTGACTTCATCGTCTTCGATATAGACCTCATCGTCGACCTCCCCGTCTTCGACATAGAACCTCTCAGTTTATCAGTACCTAGTAGTTCAAGCACCAGTAGCATTGGTTCAGTCTTCAGCATCAGTAGCATCAGTACCCATTAGCATCAGCATCATTGTAGTAGCATTGTGCAAGAATAAAGAAAGTACTTGCTCTGGCAATAGAGCAAGGGGGCCCTTGAGGGTTGGGACCCGACATCCCTGTGTCGTCTCTTTTCTCTCTCTCGTCTCTCTCTTTCTTTCAATTCAGTTCAGTTCTTTCAAGTGAAGTAACGTGTCCCTTGTGTTTGTGTGCGGAGTACTAGATCCGAACAAATCCTTATTCTCTTCTGCTGCACTTGACACGACAATCGCTGAACATCAAATCACATTCATATCAAATCACATAGAACCCATCGAGATCTAGGACCATGATTCCTGGCAACGTGTTTACTGTCACAAGGCGGGCACCACGTGCCAATAGAAAAGAACAGACTGAACAAACTTTTAGCACTTCAATAACAACTGAACTGAAAGAGAGAGAGAGAGGACACGTGACACGGAGTGGCGGAATTCCACCCCAGAGAGTATTGGCTGCAAACCTTGGCGCCCCTTTCGGTATTTCTTTATATTACTGCTGATTCACGAAGTACAACAACCGAGGAGCACTTGCTCTGCAATCTGCGCACTAAAAAGTGCCAGAGAGGGCCCCCAAGGCTCATATTTAAAGGCCCAAAGCCTAAAAGCATCAAATATGAAAAGCTGACCCCAAAAAATCACTTTCCTAAAATTTCGGGATTTCCCTAAAAATCCGCCGCGAATTCCGGGACGTCCGTATAGGTGCCACATCATCATATTTTGATGTGCAAAGTCTTTTGAGTGTGTTCTGCTTTATTTTTAATGCCTTTATGTCACTTGGGGCCCCATCGGACGGGTCCCCCATAAGTTGATAGGACTTCTTCTTCTATTGCTTGTTCTTCTTAGGGTTTCTAGAATTAGGGTTTGCAGGTTTTAGGGTTAGGGTTTCCAGAATTAGGGTTTCAACAGTTAGGGTTTTTGGCAGAAATTAGGATTAGGGTTTTTGCTCTCGGGCAGCCACATTATCTGTAAGTTGGCTCCATTCTTTAAGCTTTGACACGTCAGCAGTTTGTTACATCTCCCCTTCTCGAAAGAGAGTAATCGTCCGCGATTACAGCATATCTGCAAAACAACTCAAGTTAGCTCAAAAATTTCCGAGGGTCATTTCGAGGGACAATCAGTTTGCTCTTTTTGTTAAGGAGTTAGCTTCTCCTTTCTGCTCTTTTGATCAAGAAGTTAGCTGCTCCTATCGGCTGTTTTGATCAAGGAGTTAGCTTCTCCTTTCGTCCAGATCGGAACTCTTGATATCCGGCGTAGTAAAATTAGCCATCACACCCAGACCGTACTGATCTTCCACGGGTGTCTTGATGCACTGAAATTACATACCCAGGCAATCTCATCCAATTAGGAATATTCAGTGGTTGGCACATCACAATGCAACACAAATGCTCACATATGCATGTTACAAGACATAGAAACATAAAGCCGCCGATGAACACTCCTCCCGCATAACCTAACAAGGTCCGGGCCGGGAGATATTCAACGACTCCCTCATCACTCCTTCCGCATAACCTAAAAAGGTCCGGGCGGGGAGATATAGAGGCCTTTTACAACCAAACGCCCCCCAGACCGTAGCGTGCGTCGTTTGGAGGTGCTGAGAGTAACTAGTGCTCAGACTTCTTAATACTCCTCCCGCATAACCATCCAGGTCCGGTCCGGGGGTCACAACAACAATTATTTTACAAGCATACAACCAAACGCTCCCCAGGCATCGGCCTGCGTTGTTCGGAGGTTTTCAAACATACAACGAAACGCTCCCCAGGCATCGGCCTATGTCGTTCCGAGGTTCAAACAATACCAAAGCAGTATTTCTCACTTCTCCACCCGGGAGTAAAATCACCAATCATTGAAACCAGTATCAAACCAGAGTCAAACAATTCAAATCGGCACCAAAACAGATACCATCCATTTCAAACAAATTCCAAACAAGATCACCAAACAAGATCAAACAGAACTCAAACTTAAAAAGCAATCTCGACATTAGGCGAGCTCGAACAGTCGACTGACTTTCCATCTTGAAACCTGCACCAAAAATTAGGGTTAGGTTCCTTCCATGAGGTCGTAGCCGAGCACGGCATGGTCCATCAGCTCTTGGACAAACAATGTTTCTTTGGTGGCGATGGTAGTCCCAAGAGATAGCAATCACACTAAACCTCCAAGGTCATCTGCTTGTGAAGAGACATCTACTGGGAGATGTCGAGAAACTTCAAGTTATAATCTGCTAGGGTTTCCATGGCAAGCATTTCAGGGTACCCCACTCTGCCAGAAGTTGCACTCCGAAGGAAGATGTCAGAAACCATATAACTTCGGACAAAAATTTTCTTGAAAGCTTGCCAAGTCCTTGGAGTATGCTGCTTGGTAGCTGTAGACATCAACATCTGCATGGCACTGCTTCTGAGAAAAAAAACAGTGACTTGAAACAAATCTGGATCCTTCTCTTGCAAGTGATCTTAATTGGCTTATGCCTTGTAATACACTGCGATGAAGACGGGAGCGCGCCCGATGCGCGATGAAGTAAGGGTGGGAGTGGATATAAAATTTTAATAGCTCTGTCTGCTCTTTTGTAGGACCGGTGTGCTTTCAAAAAAGCACACGCATGATGCTCTGATACCACTATCACAAGGCGGGCACCACGTGCCAATAGAAAAGAACAGACTGAACAAACTTTTAGCACTTCAATAACAACTGAACTGAAAGAGAGAGAGAGGACACGTGACACGGAGTGGCGGAATTCCACCCCAGAGAGTATTGGCCCCAAACCTTGGCGCCCCTTTCGGTATTTCTTTATATTACTGCCGATTCACGAAGTACAATAGTCGAGGAGCACCTGCTCTGCAATCTGCGCGCTAAAAAGTGCCAGAGAGGGCCCCCAAGGCTCATATTTAAAGGCCCAAAGCCTAAAAGCATCAAATATGAAAAGCTGACCCCAAAAAATCACTTTTCTAAAATTTTGGGATTTCCCTAAAAGTCCGCCACGAATTCCGGGACGTCCGTACAGGTGCCACATCATCATATTTTGATGTGCAAAGTCTTTTGAGTGTGTTCTGCTTTATTTTTAATGCCTTTATGTCACTTGGGGCCCCATCGAACGGGGTCCCCATAAGTTGGTAGGACTTCTTCTTCTGTTGCTTGTTCTTCTTAGGGTTTCTAGAATTAGGGTTTGCAGGTTTTAGGGTTAGGGTTTCCAGAATTAGGGTTTCAACAGTTAGGGTTTTTGGCAGAAATTAGGGTTAGGGTTTTTGCTCTCGGGCAGTCACATCATCTGTAAGTTGGCTTCATTCTTTAGGCTTTGACATGTCAGCAGTTTGTTACATACAATCGCATCTAGATCCACACCGGACCTCACTGATGTCGGATTGACTAATTCTTATTGCGATCATGTCCATAGAATCTCAAGACCGAAATGTTGCAGTCTTTTTATCTTTCAAACCTACACTCAACACATTCACATGAGTGAGGGCACATAAATCAGATTCATTTTCGGGAATTCCTATGTTGAAGTATTTCTTTCATAAAGTCATTCAATAGAATATTGTCAGCCCATCAGTATCCCCACAGTCCAAAGGAAAATGAGTGACTTTATTCATCTTGGTGAACTATGACCAAGGAGCGGAGTGACTCCCCTCTTGGTGCAGTCTGCACCAGATTCAACCCTACTGATCTTCTGGATCTCTCGGAATAGTCAAAGCTAGACCGAAAGCCTCAAGGTAAAGTTCCAATATCTGAGGAGTATCTGCCTCCTCCATCTACTTTGCATTCAATGCCGGGTAGTTCTTGACTAAGAACCGCCGTTCACTTTACCTTTCTCTTTACTTTCCATGTGAGCCAGTATGTGTTTCGGAACGAGAATCTCCTCGCTCTCTTCTATTTCAGGTTGCTCCTCAGGCTCCCTGTCGACTGGCACCTCACCCTTGAAAGGTTTCAAGAGACTCACATGAAAAGCATTGTGAATCTTCCAAGTATCTGGCAACTTCAGTGTGAAGGATACATCATTTATCTTCTCTTGAATCTGAAAAGGGCCATAATACCGCATTCTTAGCTTTGGAAAAAGGGGCTCCTTTCTCTTTCGTTTCCTTAGGTGTCAATCATCTTCCGTCCAACTGCAAGTCTCGTCGATGTCTATCAGCTGCCTTCTTATGCCGTGCTTGAGACTTCTCAAGAGCCTCACGAACGTTGGCAAAAGCAGTATTCAAATCTCTCGCAGACTGATCTGCTTCAAAAATCTTATCCTGGGTCTGGGGAATTCTCCGATCTATCAGCTGATTGCCTTTTCCTTTCTTTCCTTGCGCCCTAGGACCTGTGGGTAGCTTCGCTAGCTTCCCCTGTTCATTGGCACACGAGTTTCAATCATCAGAACCCTGAGACGCACTATCATCTGATCCCCTGTCTCTGGAATCCTTTGATGAACTTGCATCTGTTTCCCTTAGTTCGTCGGAACCTTTGGATGTGCTACCGTCTGATTTTTTCCAGAATTTTGTGATGAGTTGTCATCCGATTCCCCTGATTCATTCTTTTCAATGGCAGACTCTTGCCCTATTGAGGTGGATACTATGCTGTCCATAGGATAAGTCAATGAGCTGGCATGCGTTCCAAATCGCTGCTTATTATGTCCTGTGAGTCTCTGAATGGAGTTAGACTTTTGGTTCAGACAATAGTCTCGATCTCTTTTGGCAAACCCCAGCAAAACTGCTCAATCCCGCTTAATGTAGTCTCTCTGGCAAATAAGTATCCCAAAACCTCTGGCAGTAGTCATCCAATGTATCTTTCTTAGTCATTCTCAAGTGATGCCAAGCCATGATGACATCTCTTTCATATTCATAAGATTCCAAGTTGACGTGAAAATTTTCTTGAATTTTAACCACGTTGCAGGTGCTTCTGTACGATTGCCCTCCTAAACAAACTAGTAAACCGGGGATCTCTGCCTGAAGCAATGGACTCATGCATGCCATGTAATTGGAAAATCTATGAGACAAACAATTTTGCCAAATGATCGGGCTTAACTGTCTTCTTTACCAAAATAAAGTGGGCTTGCTTGCTAATCTGTCAATGACTGTCCAAATCCCATCATGCCCACTTTGGGTCTTGGGAAGATAAAAAAATGAAATCCATAGCAATGCTTTCCTAGGTGCGGGAGGGTATGGGTAAAGGTTGTAGAAGTCCTGCTGCCTTATGCCTGTCAAACTTTTTTTTTGGCATACTAAGCAACTACGAACAAACTCGTCCACATCCTTTTTGAGCCTCGGCCAGTAAAAGTAACAGTCAACACCCTTCAAGGTGGTATCTCTGCCGCGGTGGCCCGAAAAAGGTGGACAATGATACTCTGTCAAATCCTTTTCTCTCAAAGGCTGTGTGACATACATCGTTTTTCGCATCAAATAGCCCTCTCGTGTGGAATAGCCTGCAATTAGCTCCTCACGATGTACCCAGTGAAAGATATCTACAAAATCAGGATTAGTGGCGTACTGATCAATCATACCTTCGAAGCTTCGACGATGTATCGTAGAAATAGCCAAAACCAAGGGCATTCTAGACACACATCTGCCACTAAATTCTTCTGTCCTTGAACATGGACTATCTGGAAATGAAACTGTGACAAGATGTTAGCCCACCGTGTCTAGTTTTCTGAAAACTGCTTCTGCGACAAGAAATAGCGTAAACTTTGATGATTTGTGAAGACGGTAAAGTCAGCTCTGAGTAGATAGTGTCGCCACTGCGTAAGAGCATGGATAATTGCCAAAAGCTCTTTCTCATAAATCTGCGCAACCCGTTCAATACGTGAAAACATCTTGCTCTTGTAAGCTATGAGATGGGCTTCTTGTATCAAGACTGCTGCCAGACTGCGACCACAAGCATCACAGTAAACTTCGAATGTCTGCCAATGCCAACATTGGTCCCATAGGCGACTTTTCCTTGAGAGTCTGAAAGGCTGCAATCTTTGTCGGGCCCCAAGTAAAGGAACCTCTTTTTGAATTAGTGCATGCAAAGGAGAAGCTATCTCTGCAATTTTTTGATTGAACCGCAAATAATATGAGCACAAGCTCGAAAAGATTCGAACTTCATGAACATTCTTCAAATCAGCCAATCACGAATAGTCTCAATTCTGGCTGGGTCCATCTCTACTGAGACGACGTGTCCCAAGAAATTTATCTCAGACAAGAAAAAACTCGCTCTTTTTCGCATTTATAACCGATTTATGCTTCTGCAGTGCTTGGAAAACCTACAATAGATGGTGTCTGTGTTCTGCTTCATTCTTGGAGAAGACGATAATGCCATCAAAGAAAGTGTCCACAAACGATCGGTATTGTCTGAAAATCCTATCCATCATGCGGTTGAATGTAGTCGTAGCATTCGTATGGCCAAATGGCATCACCAAATATTCATACAAACTCAAAAGTCGTCTTGAAAGCTGTCTTGTAAACGTCTCCAAGAGCAACTTGGATCTGATGATAACCACTCTTCGGATCAATTTGGCTAAAGAAAGTGGATAACTTTGTAAGGTGGCCGGTTCGGTGATGTACTACCGGTAATCAAATCAATCGTGTGATCTTTAGGACGTGAAGCAGGCAACTTGCCTGGTAAGCCCTCAGAGAAACGATCAGCGTGAGCTTGCAGAAAATCTTGTTGTTCTTTTTTCGAGGTCTGACATATTCGACCTTTAATGATCATTCAATTCTTTCAAGAAAATCTAATAAACGAAAAGATTGGATTTCATCAAGTGGGACGGACTCGCCTTTCTGTTTTACATCAATTACAATGTCTTTGCCCTTCTCATTTTTCAAGATGTCCTTCCTTGCTCTATGATCGACCATGGCAATGTTCTTGGGGAACAGAGGGATTCCTCGGAGGACGGCACACCCTTCCAAAGGCATGTCCTCGTGCTATAAATACCCTTGACAATGCAAACCTAGTTTGCCAATGACAGGTGTAATGGCAACCTCCCATCAGGGTGCCTCTAGAACATTTTCTCGGGCGTAATTCCAAGTCAAGCCGCCAATTTGGTTGAAATGAAGTTGGTCTTGGCTTGTCTATCAAAGAATATAAGGGCTTCCTGGTATGGCACTTTGCCCCATGCTTTGCAAAGTTCAGTACTTTCTTTCAGCTGGTCAGGGTTGGCGGTTGCCACAAAATCTGGTAGCAGTCCTGCTTTCGTCTTTCCTTTTCTTCCGCGCTTGGCTATTGCTCTATAACTCTTTGGCTTATCTTTTGGTGGTCCGCTGGTTCATCTTCTTTTTAAGAGTTCTGTCCATCTCTTTCTGCGAGTACAGGTTCTGCCTTTTTTTTTCCATCTCTTTCTACGAGTACAGGTTGCATTTTTTTCTTTGCGCTCGTCTGTCCTTTAGCTGCCATCTCGAGTAAATCTCTTTAATTGGGTAATTCTTCAGGTGTTTCGCAAATCTCAGGTCTTTGGAGTAATGGATCAATCTTTTCACACATGTATCAACCTGCATTTGACGTTTGTACTCCGCTTTGAAAAACTTTTCCACCAAGAATTTGTCCAAATCTTCGTTCTTTTCTTCAGTTCCCGTGCCGGATTTCAACTTTTCTTTGCCTGCCCACCGAGAGATGTTATCTCTGTCAGATTCTCCGCAAAAACCCATGTGTAATATGACGTTCTTTATGGCTTATGCCCTGTAAGACAAAGCGATGAAGACGGGAGCGCGCCCGATGCGCGGTGAAGTAAGGGTGGGAGTGTCACAAAGTGATGACGTGGCGGACAGCAGAAACCCTAATTTTCGGAAATCGCGGAGGCTGGAAATTTTTTTTTTTGGAAAATGATGAGCGACGCAAATTTCGCTTTTTCTCTACTTAATGAGAAAGAGAGAGAGAATGCTTTTGCTTTCAAGTTTTGACTCTCTGTGAGAGCAATTGCTTTTGATTTCAAGCTTTTGGGGCTCTGTTTTTGGGCATCCCTTGTAACCTTTAAATTAGTGGTGAGAGCCTCACTTCTTAGAGCATCTGGACGCAGAGTCTGAGAGTGAATCCCGACCCACTCTCTTGTACTTTGAATTGATTAATACAAAAAGAAATACCGAAAGGGGGTGCCAGTCTTTGGGGCCAATATCTCTAGGCACGGAACTCCGCCGGGCCAGTGAAAATCTATTGTGATTCGTGAATTGTTTTGAAGTGGTTATTTGGTGCTGTCGCGATTGATTCTTGACTTGGAGTGTCCAAGTTTGTTACAGTGGTATCAGAGCACGGCCGATTTCTCTTCTACGGGAAATCCGATCTTCGAATTTTTTTTCCGCGGCACCTATGGCTTCACGCAAGGATCAGTCTTGTCCAGCCTAGTACTTCACCGTATTGCTCTCCATATCTTGACACAGAAAGGAGTACCTTTTTTGTGGGGACCCACAGAGGTGAATGCCTTTCAGACATTGAAAGAGAAATTGACTACGGGACCTATTTTGACTTTGCCAGACTTGCAAAAGTCATTCGAAGTATATTGTGATGCTTGTGGTCGTAGTCTGGGTGCGGTCTTGATGCAAGAAGGCCATGTCATAGCTTACGAGAGCCGTTTGTTCTCTAGGCCGGAGATGACAGCACAAATCTATGAGAAAGAGCTTTTGGCGGTTATCCATGCTCTTACTCAGTGGCGGCATTACCTACTCGGAGCGGATTTTATTGTCTTTACAGACCATCAGAGTTTGCGCTACTTTTTGTCACAGAAGCAGCTTTCGGAAAAGCAGATGCGGTGGGCGAACATCTTGTCACAGTTCCACTTCCAGATTGGTCCATGTGTATGGACAGAAGAATGTGGTGACAGATGCTTTGTCTCGGAAACCGTTGGTTCTGGCTATTTCCGTGATACATCATAGGAGCTTCGAGGATATGGTCGATCAGTATGGCACAGATACAGATTTTGCAGATATTTTCACACGGATACGGGATGGGGAGACAGTAGCGAGATACTCCCTTCGGGAAGGCTACTTGATGAGAAAGACTATGTTGTGTGTTACACAGCCGTTGAGGGAAAAGGTTATAACTGAATGCCATTGTCCACCTTTTATGGGTCACCGCGGCATTGCTACCACCATGAAGGGGGTAGAGAGATACTTCTTTTGGCCGAGACTCAAAAAGGATGTGGAAGAGTTGTGCGCAGTATGCCAGAAGGTCACGTTTGACAGCATAAGGCACAGGGATTGTTACAGCCTTTACCCATACCCACCCGCCCCTGGGAAAATATTGAAATGGCTTTCATTTTTGATCTCCCGAGAACACAGAATGATCACGTTGATTTTTTGATTACATGGCACGTCTGAGACGATTGTCTCCGACAGAGACCCCGGATTTATGAGTTTGTTTTGGAAGGCAATTTGGGAGAACATTGGCACGCAGTTGCAGTTCTCATCATCGTTCCACTTGCAGACTGACGGGCAATCTGAGATTGCCAATTCAGTGGTTTTAGATTTATTGAAGTCTTGTATCTCAGATCAGAAGACTCAATGGGAAAAGAACTTACCTTTGGTGGAATTTGTCTACAATAACACGATACACTCTTCGACGGGGAAGACGCCATGTGAGATTGTTGAAAGTGCTACGAAGGTTCCATCCTTCCTGAGCACGAAAGATTAGATATTGGAAGCGGATGAATATTCGCAAGATTTGGATACGGCTTTTGCCAAGGTTCGCGAGACTTTGCAGGAGTCTCAAGAACGGCAGAAAAAGGCAGCGGATCGCCATCGTCACGACTTGAAATTGAAGGAGGATGATTGGGTGCTCTTACGTTTTGAGAAGGCACGCCTACGAAAGAAAAAGGGAAAGGAGAGGCTTTTTCCAAAGCTTAGTATGCGATACTACGGACCTTTCCAGATCACTGACAAGATAAATGATGTCTCCTTCCGATTGAAACTGCCAGATACTTGGAGGATTCACAATGCATTGCATGTGAGTCTCTTGAAACCTGTTAAGGGTGATGTGCCTGATGATGGGGAGCCTGATGAGCAACCCGAAGTGGAAGAAAAGGAGGAGATCCTTGTTCCTGAATAGATTTTTGCACATAACGATACGAAGAAAGGTAAAGTCCGAAGGCGGTTCTTGGTTAAGTTCAAGAACTTTCCTGCATTTGATGCGAAGTGGATGGAGGAGGAGGACCTAGCAAATACTCCGCGGATTGTGAAACTTTACCTCGATGTTTTGGTTTAGCATAGTCTACTCCAAACGGAACCCAGAATTGAGCTTGGCCGGAGATCTGATGCAGTGGGATGCACAAGAGGGGAGTCACTCCGCTCCCTTGTCAACAGATGCCTCGATTTTGATACTAAAGTGACTGATGTCTCTTTGAGCTTCAGGGATACTGAGAGCTGACAGTATTCTGCTGTATGACTTCATGAAATGGAATTCCGGAATATGAGACTTATTTGTTCTTGAATTCTTGTGAGTGCAGGAACTGATAGACGAAATGACTGTAGCATTTTGTTCTTGATCTCGAATAGACATGGTTGCAATAGGGGTTAGTCAATCGGACATCGATGAGGTCCCGATTGGACCTTGATGTGATTGCTAGCTACATTGCCGATAAATCATGGTCTAAGATCTGAATGAATGTTGAATGTCATGTGATGTCCTGTGATGTCTGGTGATGTTCTGTGATGTCGTGTGATGTGACTGTCGATTTTGTACATGTGCTAGATGTGTGTTTCTAGTACGTAGGTACTAACAGTAAGTGTCTGCTAAGACGGTTTATGGCTTTTGTCGGTTTTGCAGGCGTAATCGCGGTCGATTACAATGCTTTCAAGAGGGGGGTATGTCACAAAGTGATGACGTGGCGGACAACAGAAACCCTAATTTCTGCTAGAAACCCTAATTTTCGGAAATCGCGGAGGCTGGAATTTTTTTTTTGAAAATGATGAGCGACGCAAATTTCGCTTTTTCTCTACTTAATGAGAAAGAGAGAGAGAATGCTTTTGCTTTCAAGTTTTGACTCTGTTAGAGAGAGAGAGCAATTGCTTTTGATTTCAAGCTTTTGGGGCTCTGTTTCTGGGCATCCCTTGTAACCTTTAAATTAGTGGTGAGGGCCTCACTCCTTAGAGCATCTGGACGCAGAGTCTGAGAGTGAATCCCGACCTACTCTCTTGTACTTTGAATTGATTAATACAAAAAGAAATACCGAAAGGGGCGCCAATCTTTGGGGCCAATATCTCTAGGCACGGAATTCCGTCGGGCCAGTGCAAATCTATTGTGATCTGTGAATTGTTTTGAAGTGGTTATTTGGTGCTGTCGCGATTGATTCTTGACTTGGAGTGTCCAAGTTTGTTACAGGGAGTGCCTAATAAGCCCGGGGTCGGGACACGAAGATTCTCTCACAAAAACCTGCATATGCTGCAAAAAGGATCGGATCCTCCATAGAAGAAGAATTTTTCTGAGCTCTGATACCATTGTAATAAGCTTGGACACTCCAAGCGCGAAATCAATTGCAACACACGAACAGAAACTTCAAAATCACTGAACTTTAATAGAGAGAGAGAGAGAGGGTCGACACGGCTCGGCGTAGTTCCGTGCCTAGAGGTATTGGCCCCAAAGTTTGGCGCCCTTTTCGGTATTTCTTTATCATTCATGATTGCAAAGTACAACTCCCGAGGGACCTCTGCTCTCAGACTCTGCGTCAGTACATAGGATATCCAAAAGAAGATCCCCATAAGCAATCAGTTCAAAAGCACTTTCACCTAAAAGCTTTGGTCCCTAAAAGCTAGCAGTGGAGATTCCCAAAAGTAGCCAGTGTAATTTGTGGAAATTCGTACAGCTTGCCACGTGGCACTTGCAACCAAATGACAGAAATTCCGTACGGCCTTGCCATGTCAGCATCCGTACGATCTGCCACGTCAGCATGCCAACGCATCTTACGGAAATCACTTTCAAGGTTCAAACTTCTGTCTTTTAGGGTTTCGGGCCCCACTACCGGTGCTTTATAAGTTCTTCAAGTTAGTCTGTTCAGTTTCTTTCGACCACTTGGCCATTTCTCTGCTAGATGGTCATGCCACGTCATCACTTTGTGACAACTACTATATTGTGTAAGCATTGCTGCATGATGCATGTGCGTAATTCGAGCCAAAATGACAAGGAGCTACAAAATGAAAATTTTGTTGAGATACCAAATATCCCAAAGAACTCAAAACGGCTCTCGTTGGAAAAGATGCCTTTTGATGATACATGAATATACCATCATTTTGGGGGAGGGCTAAATGATAGTTGTTTTTCGGCTTTCCAATTTTGGAACAACAAGCTATTGCCCAAAGGCACGTGTTTGAAAAATTCACCTTTTTTTCTTTTTGTACATAGATGTGTGTGTTACCAATCACTTCCAAAAATAAAAAAATAAAAAGCCAAAAAGATATTATGGCCCACTTTTTGCGTGTAAATATTTTCTCTTGCCTATAGTCTAACTATTTTGAATTTGATTACTCCACATTTTGAGAGTTTGCACATTTTACTATCTTATATATATATATATATATAAGTGTGCATTTTTACTAGGCCTAAGTAAGCCAGTATGCACATTTTACTATCTATAATAGTTTTATACCATATTCAGCCACGTCTATGTCTCAGGCATTGGATATTCTCACTCAAGCCTCCAATAAGCTTGGCGTGACTCTTCTCCAAACCCACATCTATACCTTTCACTTTCACAAGTATTTTTATGCCATATTCAGCCACGTCTGTCTCATGCATTGGATAGTCTCACTCAAGCCTCCAATAAGCTTGGTGTGACTCTTCTCCAAAACCCACACGTATACCTTGCACTTTCACAAACATTTTTCACTAGTAGATAAGTTTCCTTTGCATATATATGTTTTTTTCTCTCAATAAAAAGCAAAATTTCCTATCACCCATCAATAATTGAGGTACTCTTCTTATTTTATTTTCTTATTTTATATATTTTTATATTTTTAATATTTTCATATATTTATTTTCTCGTTTGTAGATGCCATAAGTTGATCATCCTAGATTCCATGACAAGTCAATGGGATAGGTTATTTTGTTCTTCTTGTATATATTTTTTATTCATAGATAATCCTCATCCATGCATGCAAAAGGAGCATCTTTAATGGTTTATGTCATGCTATGATGCATGGAGGGGCTCACTTTGGGAGCCTTATGCAAATTCATCAAAAGGAGCAGTAAGGGAAAACAAGCATTTTGGTGGAATTTTTGGCGTCCTCCTCGACTCCGATTTTTTAAGAAGTGGTCAAATTAGAAAATATAGACCACGAGAGGAATAATCTCTCCAAATTTTTTCATAATTTTTGAAGCTACCACCGTTGAGATGATTTTTGTGGTGGACCCCGATCTGTCCACTTTTCTCACAAGTCACCCCTAGTCTTCTCACTTTTACACACACACATACACACTCATTCCTCTCTATCCCTCACTCAAACCTGCACCTTCCATGGCTTCTCTCATCCTCTTCACCATTACCCTCCCCTCTCACCTCCATAGCTCTCATATTTGATTAGCTTGTAAAATAAGGTTACCAATAACCTTAATGAGGGGTCTCCAACATATAAATAGGTCACCCTCTTTCTTGTAAATGATCTCGTATCTTCCACATAGCACCCCAGCAATATATGTGTGAGGAGAGACTTAGGTGTAGTGACTACTTTGTGATCTTCACACTTGGTGTGAGGGAAGCTTGACAGTACACATTGCAAGTTAGAGAGTGTGAATGCCATATCCCGAACCAATATTGTACATGCTCTTCCGTTATCAACAAGTTGAGGTTTTGGTGCTTCAAAGGCGTGTTTTGGCTTTAAATCTTCGTCTTTTTATTTATTTATGTGGTTTGGTAAATGCATGGCGACTCGTATCTTTTAAGTTCTGTCATTTGAGCTTGTTTGAGAAAGTGGTTAGTGTGTTTTCATGCCTAATTCTTGTCCATTGTAAGAGGGTATGGTGGTGAGAGGTGTCTCATAGCCCTAAGAGAATGTGTGTGTGATGGCAATGGTTAGCATTCACTAAGCATTGGTTTAGTTGTGTACAAGCTCCGTAAAAGCGTCTTAATAAACAATATCATGTTGCAAGTTTACAAACCAGGTATTGTACAAACTCCATTCCTCTCTCTCTTCCCTTGCTCTACATCATTTTTGCTCCACTTAGTGCTTGTCTTTGTGTGGGATTGTTTGTGTGTGTTTTGTTGTGCCTCTTTTGGTCGTGACAAAATCCGCTTGCGTCCTAGTTCGCATCCCATATAACTAGGTGGCGCCCCTTTTCTTGTTTGGGTTTGGCTGTGGGTTTGTTGTTGTGTTTTGTGCTTGTGGTTTCCCTAGCCCCAATTGAGTAGCACGGGAGTCTTGAGGAGTGTTTAGAGGTCGCTTCTCTTGCTGCCCGCCTCGGACCGCCTCAGTGGGAGGCGTGATGAGGGAGACGTTGAACAGCTCATGGCCCGGACCAAGATGGTTATTTGCGGGGGGAGTGTTCATCAACGGATTTATGTTTTCGTCTCTTGTACCATGCATATGCGAGCATTTTTGTTGCATTGTGATGTGCCGACCATTGAATATTCCTTATTGGGTGAGATTGCTTGGGTATGTAATTTTAGTACATCAAGACACCTGTTGGAGATTAGCGCGGTCTGGGTGTGATGGCTAATTTTGCTACGTCAGAATATCAAGAGCTCTGATCTGAAATGAGAATATACTCCTCTTTTCTGGGAAGCCAACAACCCAGGATATCAAGAGCTCCAATTTGAAATGAGAAAACTGATTGTCCCTTAGAATGACGCGCGTTTCGTTTTACGTGATTGTGCTGATGCGGCACTTGTACGGATTTCCGTAATTTACGTTGACTGATTTCAGCACCAGCTTTTGGGCTAGACGCTTTTAGAACTTGAAGCTTTTCATGGCCAAGGGCCTTTAAATATGTGCTATGTGCTCAGTCTCTCACATGCTCCCGCGTTTGGCTGTGGGTCGTAGAGGTGCAGAGAGTACCGGCATTGTATTGAGTTCAAGCAATAAAAGAAATACCGAAAGGGGCGCCAAGGTTTGGGGCCAGTGCTTTCTTGGGGTGGAACTCCGCCTCTCCTCGTCTTGTGTGTCGTGCATCTCTTTCAGTTCAGTGTTATTTGAAGTGCTTAAAGTTGTTCAATCTGTTCATTTCCGTTGGCGCGTTGTGCTCGCCCCTGTTACACCGTCCAAAACCTTCTGGACATGAGGCAGCGCAAGGAGTTATTGCAATTTTGCAAGTTGAACTCGTACTCGCGGAAGCTCTTCTTCAGTGGTTCTCCCTTGACTTGTCATGGCTCTTCTCGTACCTTCTAACACATATTGATGAGTGGCATGACCTAACTGGCAGATGCTGGCTAAGGGGCCTAAACCCTAATGGAAGAAGCAAAAGAAGTTTTTACTAACTTGCAGATTTTGACTGAGTGGCCCAAAGAGGGTTAGGTTTAAAACTCAATTCTACCAACTTACCAAGACCTGGTTGAGGGCCTAAACACTTAAAAATAAAGCAAAAGGACCAAACTTGTGTAAAGATGCTGATGTGGCAGATCGTACGGATTTCCACGTTTTATAGTAGTCTACTGACGTGGCACAATGTACGGAATTATGTGTTTTAAGGGCAGCTCTCTGAGCGTAAATTTTTGGAAGCTTTTGGGAGCCAATGCTTTTATTGTAAGTGCCTTTGAATAGGCCAGGGGCCTTTATAAGTGTGCCAGGGCCTCTTCTCTTGGTAGATTAGCTTGGAAGCACTATGAGAGAGAGGACCCACCCTTGGACATTGTACTCTTGCAAAGTAATAATAAAGGAATATCGGAAGGGGCATTAATCTTTGGGGCCAGTGCATCTTAGCTCGGAACTCCACCATGCCGTGTCAACTCTCCTCTTCTCTCTCTCTCCCCCCCTCTCTCCCTCCCTCTATTCAACTTTATTTAGTTGCTTGCACATGTGTTGCAATAGATCTTTTGTTTGGAGTGTCCAAGTCTATTATAGTGGTATCGGAGCTCAGATGATTCTTCTTCTATGAAGGATCTGATTCCTTTTCCGCAACACACATAGATTCAGGGAGTGGATCCGGCAGGGAGGAATCTATTCCACATACTTGCAAGAGTGAGGAAACCAACCAAGGATCTATCGGGAGTCGGCCTCTTTCCGAGGAATCGGGGGTAGAGCACGACCCATTCCTAGTAAGCGGCCTCGATAGGATGGAGTTTCAACATCAATTGCAGGTTGACACTTGTGCTAATCATATGCTCAAGATCTACAGTATGCAAAGTTTCTGAAGAATCATCCACTTGAAGAGATTCGTTCACGATGGTAGGCTGCCATTCACTCTGTCACAAAGACGGGCACCAAGTGCCAATAGAAAAGAACAGACTGAACAGACTTTTAGCACTTAAATAACAACTGAACTGAGAGAGAGAGAGAGAGAGACGACAAACGACACGGAGTGGCGGAATTCCACCCCAGAGAGTATTGGCTCCAAACCTTGGCGCCCCTTTCGGTATTTCTTTATATTGCATCAACATAGTACAAGCCGGTCATCCACGCTCTGCACCTTCTCCAGGAAGCATGCCAGAGAATGAGCTCTAACCTCATATTTAAAGGCCCTTGGCTTGAAAAGCAGTTACAGTGAAAAGCTTCAAACTCAAAAGCAACTGGTCCAAAAAGTACTAGCACCAAAATCTGTTAGCGCGTTTTGTGGAAATCTGCCACGTCAGCACTGTCAACGGAGTTTTAGGGCTGTCCGTCCGTACAGCTGCCACGTCATCAGTCCACGCGCGCGCGCGCGTGTGTGTGGGTCCTGCCTTATTTTAATGTCTTTCTGTCACTTGGGCCCCATCGGACGGGGTCCCCATAAGTTGGTAGGACTTCTTCTTTTGCTGTTGCTTGTTCTTCTTAGGGTGTAGGCCCCTCGGCCGTGATCTGAAGGTTGGCTCTGTTCTTCAGTGACTTGACACGTCAGCAGTTTGTGACAACTCACCTCTCAAGTCGGCCACGAAACAGAAAGCAAAGATGAGTGCAAACAAGCAAAAGCTGTATTCTAGGTATTGTGGTGCAAAACTGTAGATCAGCAGAAACCTTGTTGTGATTACATATAGTTTTTGTACATATGACAGCCAAGGGATGGTACATGCAGGCTTTAAGAGAAAATGGCTCTCTTAACACTAACTGTGTCCAAACGTTTTTCTATAGTTCTTGTATCTCAGTAGTGGATAGGTATTGTGGTGCAAAACCATATATCAGCAGAAACCTTTGTTAAAGTGAAACTTGCGAAAGTTCCTATCTACATTGCTCAAAGAAACTTAAAAGAATATTTTATATTGGCTGGTAAATTGGATGTATGAATTTATAGTTGTGGTCACTCGGAAGCATTTTGAGTCAAATGGAAAATCTATAGTGGAATTTGCATGCGTTCTGGGTGGAGTGGAAAACATTAAGCACGTTTCAATTTTCTTCGTGTCATTTCTACAAATTGGCACAAGTAATTTTTAAAAATAAAATTGGAGGCTACAAATTTTTTACCTCCATGTTCCATGTATGTACTTGTTGGGGTTGCAGCTTGCAAGGGAGCCGATGCAGTCTTTCATATGGCTGCTCCAGATTCTTCAATTAACAATTTCAACCTCCATTACAGTGTTACCGTTGAAGGTCGTTATGACTCAACTCACAGACAATTCAATTGAATTTTTGCAATGAAAATGAAACAAAAGCAAAGAATCGAGTATTTATGGTTGTATTATGATTTGCAGGAACTCGCAATGTAGTGAACGCGTGCATCTCAAATAATGTGCGTAAGCTTATATATACCAGTTCTCCAAGTGCTGTGTTTGACGGTGTCCGTGCCATTATAAATGGAGACGAAAGCATGCCGTACCCTGAGCGGGTGTGTTTTTCTTGTCCCATATTAAGTTGCTACTTTTTTGTATAGCCAATCATGTTCTTTATTTTTCTACTGTCATCTGTAGCACAATGATATCTACTCTGAAACAAAAGCACAAGCAGAGGCTATTGTTCTTGCAGCAAATGGAAAGTCTGGTTTAGTAACATGTGCCCTCCGTCCAAGTAGTATCTTTGGCCCTGGTGACAGATTGCTGGTTCCATCTCTTGTTGCCGCAGCTAGATCAGGAAAAATGAAGGTATGGATAAGGCAAGTCAAATTTGTTTCAATGTACCTGTCAGAATGGGGGCTATTCTCGCTTGATTAAGGATTTGTAAAATTTTTATTGAAATGATTTTGACATATGTCTTAACTTCGTTTTGCTTACATACATCCTAAATTGCTGTATGTTTACTGCTAGATATACACTAGGTCATACTAATGAAGGATTTGCCTATTTTGCAATTAAAAGCAGGCAAAAGGAACACAGAAGGTGTAGGACATCATTTTATGACATGAGCTTCTCTCTTATGTTCTCCTGAGAGCAAAGAATAGCTCTCAAAACTTGCACGTAGGTGGTGTCTAAATCCCGGACAAATTCATCCGCTACGAATAGCTTTTCCTTCGCGAAAAGGATGGGTTGCAGCATAGTGGGAGCATAGGCTTTCCATAAACAATCTCAAAGGGAGCCTTATCCGTAGTTGAGTGTACAGTATTCTTACGGGCAGACTCTACAAGAGGCAAGTACTGTTCCCAATCTGTGCGTGTATCTGAAAAACATGTAATTTTAGAAGGTCTAGCCTTGTGGAATCAGCAATCTCACTTTGCTCATCTGTATGAGGATGATAGGCAGAAGAAAAGTCTAGCCGTGTCCCTAGATTCTCAAATAAAGCTCACCAAAAGAGGCTAGTCATGCGAAGATCTCTGTCGTTGAGTTAATGGGAGACATTCTCACTACTTGGTAACTTTTTCCATCTAGTCGTCAGGATCTGCAGGATGTATACATCTTGGGAAGAGAGTCCAGTTTGTTTAAAGCTCAGTTCTGCAAATATTTTTCGCTTGAAACACATTTTTAGTTTGTTGACGGTGGACTTTGTTGATGTATTTCAGTTTATTCTGGGTGACGGAAAAAACGTGTATGATTTCACATATGTGGAGAATGTGGCCCATGCACATGTTTGTGCAGAGAAAGCTCTCGACGTGAACAATAGTTATACTGGTGATGTTGCTGCTGCTGGTAAAGTAAGTGACAATTGCTGTAAGTTTAATCAGAACCTCTTATCATTTGGGATCTAAAAATTTTAGTCCATGATTTCTTTCTTGGTTTTAATTCACAGGCTTATTTCGTCACCAATAAAGAGCCAATCCCATTCTGGACATTCATTTCGGAAATTTTAGAAGGGCTTGGATATGAAAGGTAAATGCCTGTTTCATGTCCTTTCAATTGAATGGTTGAATGAAGATGACAATATTGATGGCTGGGACAAATTCTCGACTTCTTACAGACCCAAAATCCATTTGCCTATCAAGCTCTTGATGCCCATTGCGTGTTTGGTAGCTTGGGCCTATGAACACTTGCCCTTTTTGTTTGGAGGAAAGCCACCTCAATTTACTCCCTCAAGGTTACGGTTAGTTTCTTCTTGGCGTACGTTCAAGTGTGATAGGGCTGCTAAACTCCTCGGTTATCATCCAGTTGTTCCCTTAGAGGTAGGTCTTCATAGGATTTCATAGGATTTTAAGAAGAGCTAGTCATAATATCTGGTTTTGATGTTGATGTTGAATTGCATTTGTTCAGGAAGGAATGAGACGGACTGTAGAGTCCTATACTCATCTTCGTGCTGAATCAAAAGGTGTGAAGTCTAGAGAGTTCAAAGTAGTTTCCAAGTCACACAGATTGCTTGGTGAAGGTGTAGGTAATCCGACAGCCTGAGTTGATTTTGAAGGTTTGAAAGGCGAGGTGTTTGTGTTTATATGTTCTCTAATGATGCAGTTTCAGAGCTACTGCTGTGGAGAAATGTAAGGAACACTTTGATATTTGGGCTTGCAGTATCGGCCTTATTATACTACTTCCTTATTTCGAGTGTAACAGTAATATCTGCCGTCTCAAAGCTCCTTTTAGTGCTTATAGCAGCCACATTTCTCCAAAACTTCCTACCTACATCAATGTAAGTAGGCAACTTGTGTTGGTATTTGTAATTTTCGCTTGTAAGTTTACCATAAAAAATGGGCTTGAATATGCTTAATAGGTTTGGTTCTCAAAGGAAGGTTTTAGCTTCATTTTCCTTTGAAGTGCCTGAAGACAAAATGGACTCCGCTTCTAAGTGGGTACGTGGTGCTTGGAATGACTCTTGGAACACTTTGGAAGATGCTGTTCACAAGCGCAATTTTACTTCGTTGGGCAAGGTAAAGGCATTGCCTACACATTTTGGAAGTTGCTTTCATTCCACAATCATTTCAATCTCACACTTGAACCGTTAAAGCAGAATGTAGTTAGAGAGTATATGAAAGATAAGGATTGTAAGCTTAGTGAAAGTCTGTCAAGAATCTGCTCATAGTCCAGTGTTGTTCTGCCTTCATGAATGTGATAGTGAGTCATCAAAGAAATTGTTGTGTGAAAAAAAAGAAATGGAGATAGAGGGACAGAGAATGTATGTGCATTGAGGATTGGGAGAGAGAGAGAGAGAGAGAGAGAGAGAGAGAGAGAGAGAGAGAGAGAGAGAGAGAGAGAGAGAGAGAGAGTATCTTGTGACTTCTCTTGTGACTTTTGTAGTTGTCATAATAAGCCGATGACATTTTTAACGCAGGTATTGCTGTTTGGTTTTATGATGAAGGTCCTAGGTAGATATTCTTTTGCAACAGTGATTTTAACAGGTGACTCTTCACTATCTTCTATTTGTACTCTGGCTTAAGACACGTTGTATTCAAGAAATTCACAGGTTTGAGTGTTTGATCGAAATCAACAGGTTGGGCTCTTCTGTTCCTTGTCTTTTATCTTTATGACCGATATGAGTTGGAGATAGATAGTTTTGTTGGGTCCATGAAGGAGTTCGTATCTCAGAGGCACGCAATACTAATGGAGAGAGTATCATACCTCCAGCAAGAAAGGAACTCAAAGAACAAAGGCTTTTAAGCTAAACTTCAGAGGTTTTACTTTAAAAGGGTGCTCCTAATTTTATTCTTTTAAAATATTCATTGAGTGGGATTCTTTATCCATAATTCGAGCAACATTTTTGTTGGTTCAATTAACATCAATGTAGCACTTATGGTTGTGGGTAGAAGCAATTAATAAAAGGATTTTTGTTGGGCAATGGAGTTTGAAGTCATTTTTAACATACGTCTCTGGAAAAGCTGAATCACAATTGTGGATGCCGAGTAGTATGTGAACCTCGAAACTTGCAGGTGCTTAGTAAAGGAGAAATGATTCAATTGAATAGAACCATA